>NC_081824.1:399993328-400260828 GCF_030867095.1 Alligator mississippiensis
GATATAAATGACTTGGCTCTGCCAATTTCTAGTTGTGCAGTCAGTGTGAAATACAGGGATTATAAAATGTTCTTCTGTCACACATTTTGGCAGTGATTGGAGTATCTGGTGAAATATGGGATTTTATTCTCAGTACTTTAAGTTAATAACAATAACTGTAAAACTAATATTGTTCTTTCCTATAATTGCCACTATTCATCATACAGCATGAGAAATTCAAGAACAAATATACAACACTTTGTTTCAATGCAGGCTCCTGGGTAAAACTATAGTATTATTACTGAGTCTTTCCTACTTAAACATTATTCAAGGAAATTATACAATAATGAACCCATATATTTAAAGAAAAGCCTTATGGAACTCAGAGTAAATTAATAGCTTTATGCTTTGTGGCAATTGTGCCACACAGCCTCTGACCATGCACAGCATGTACTACATCTATTGACACTATTAACAGCATATTCTGTGACAATTTTTACAGCAAAGAATGTTATATGCTGATCACATTTCCTTGCATTCTACAGCATTTCTTGAAAGGGAAAAGAAACCACAAAGAGGTTTTATAAATGGTTTCTAGCAAGAATGTTGCAGATTAGTTTTAAATCTAACTCCTTTTTTTCTGTTGTACTTAAGTTTTCCTGTGCTTCATCACACATGGTGATATTTCAAAAGCATTCAATGAAGTTTGAATATGTCGGACCCATAATTGTTCATCTGCTTCTCATTTGCTTCTTAAACATTTTTCATCTGTTTTTTTTTTTGTTTTGTTTTTTTAAATTTTAGCTAGGCTAGCCAAGTGTAACACTTATTTTTTAAATTTCAATGGGTGGTTCACTAAGATCTTTTCACTACCAAATTGACAGCCTACATATCTTATTTAAGTGATTTGGGAGGAAATCTGAGAGAGTATTTTCTAGGTGATGCAGATGTAGGTGGGTGTCTTTTAGATGTGCAGATTTTCATGACACTAAGAGTTAAGTTAATGGCATTCATTAACAGCACTGTTTCATTTCGACTTCCATTTCACCATTTTGATGGGACAGTGTTTTGATTCAAGTTTCATTTTGTTTTGAAACCACTGTTTTGTTTCATTTTGTCTAAACTGTTTTGATGCCGTTTCAACGCTGTTTCAATATTTCCCCCATAGGCTACAATGAAGAAGCACAAAAGTGCCTATACCCATGTCATTTATTTCCCGAATTGGATGAAACTTGCCAGGATGGTAGCCCCTTCTGAGGCCATGACACTTGCCAATTTTCAAGGAGATAAGTTCAGGGATTTCTGGGACACTACACCTCAAAGTCTTGAAAGCAAAACTCACGTCATGTGTGTGTGTTAAGGTACAGCGGGGTAAAAACTGCAGGCATGCTAGCCCCTGTTGAGACCATGAATCCTGCCAGGCTTCAAGGAGATAGGTGTAGGCATTTCTGGGGAAACTGTACCTCAGGCTCCTGACAAGCAAAAATTGTGACATGGGTGACAATGTGTGTGTGTTAAGGTGCAGCGGGGTGAAAACTGCAGGCATGCTAAGCCCTGATGAGGCCATGGAGCCTGCCAGGTTGCAAAGAGATAGGTGCAGGGGTTTCTGGGAAACTATACTTCAGGCTGCTTACAAGCAAAACTTGTAACATTGGTAGGTGACACTGTGTATGTGTTAAGGCATGCCTTCACTGGTGCTGGAGCCTCCACACGACACAGTAGTATGCCCCAATGAGTCCTCCTTCTCCCCAGTCCAGTCCACCACTTTAAATGACAACAGGTAATAAAATAACTTAGTGAACACTAGCACAGTAGCACCAACAGCATCTCAGGCAGCCAAAATGTGACAGTGTCTTACTTTCCTCTCTGCAGGAGCTTCTTCTCCATCACCTGGCAAAGAACTTTCCCTGCCAGCCCCAGCTCTGGGGCTTAGATGTGCCCAGGGCCTTGCGTCCTTTTGGTCAGGTGCTGGGGTGTTAGTCTAAGGACGTGGCACTGGCAGACAAGGTCCTCTCCTTTGGGTCAATCTAATCTAATCTAACCTAGCGTACCTGGGTGTTGGCAGGTTTTGTATTCCTTATCATAGCATAGCCTGGATCTATTCAGTGTGTTTTTGGCTATAGGAAATTGGCTTCTTGTGATGAGGTTAGCAAGGTTCAGTGCTTGTTTGAATTTACAAATCACTTTTCACAGATGAGCCTATGAACTGCACTTCATCGCCCTCTTGGTACAGAAACTCATGGACTCAATATAGACAGTGAAATTCTGACATACTACAACTTGCCTGACATCTGACTCCCCAGGTACCTTTCCACTTTTACCTGCACTGCTACATCCCCCTTCCCCGACCCACCCCAGCCTGTCCCTCACCCTCTGACACCTGCATTTCCATTTTCACTGAGTGGCTTTCTTGCCTGCATTACATGCCAGCCTCTGGCTTCTTTACTATTCCTTCCATCCAGAAACAGCTCACACACCAACTATAGGTACTTCCTCAGCCTAATGAAGGGTTTTTCAACCCGAAAGCTGGCATCCCAGGCAGCTAAGCTGAGCTCGCCTGGAGCCTCACAATTCCATTGCAACCAGCAAGCCTGTCAAAGATATCATGGGTCTGGGCTTTCCCCAGCCGGGACTGATGTGTGTGTGTGTGTGTGTGTGTGTGTTTGGTGGCTGGAGGTTATGGCACCTGCTACCCACATTTCACCAGGGGGATCCTCAATCCTGGCATTTCCTGGGGCTGTCATGCCACCAAAAATTCCACCAGGCCTCCCAGACCCTGGTAGAGTGTAGTTTTAGTGATCATGACCAGGACCTGGAGCCTTCTCCTTCCCCTTAGCCCCAGCACATACCTCCAAGTTCATCCTGGCACAGAAGCTCAGCAGGGTCATATTCTTCCTCTACTGGCTGGTGATGTAGTGAGTGACCCCTCCAGCTCTGAGAGCAGGGCATTAAATGGTTTTTGAAAAATGAAAAAAAGGAAATAGGTACGGACAGAGTGAGGAGGGTGGAACTTGCACCTGGAGCCTGGGGAACCCCAGCAGCAGGAGGTTCACCTTGAGGTTATTCTCCCCTCTAAGCCCACTGTCCCTGGGGGACCACAGCCAGGTCTACCCGCCCTGAACTCTGTTGCTATTCACTCTGTGCAATCGATAGAGGGGAGCAATCGATAGAGTCTGCCAGGGTGGGCATACCCTACTGTGGTGGGTAGAGGGGGAAATGGGCTAACCCCCGCTAGCACAACTTCCCTGCAGCTGAGGGCACGTTCTAGCACCCACTGGCTTATGGCCTAAGCAGCTGCAGGCATGTGCCCATATTTCCTCAGTCCAGAGGGAATGTCTGTACAGTTACACATGTGTTCAACCTAGGCAGGTTAGATTAACCTGCAAAGGTTGAATCAGTTCTGGCTCTGCCTTTTTGAATGTCTGTCCTTATCCTGAATATGCCTGAGAGGGAGAGAGAAGGTGAAGTTAGTTTTGTCACTGACTGATCCAGGGTTGGTCAGGAGACTACATAGGTATGTTCATGACTATTTGTCTGAGGACATATGCATCTTCAGGAAAGTCTGCTGTCTACTTTATAAATTATAGAGGAAAGGAACAGATAAATATAGATACATCTTATGACTCCTGTGACTCTTTTGCAATACAACAGTGCTTTATAGTGCTGGAGAATTTTGTCTTCCTTTTCATGTCTTTTTTTCTAATTTATTTCTTTTGAAATCCAACATTTTAAAGATTTTATGGCTACCCTGTCAAAAATTAGGAAGAGAACCACTTAAAAGGCAAAAGCAACAATAATTCAACCACCATAATTTGTAAATAATTGTCTAGGCAACTTAAAATGTGGAAGTTATACTTCTGCATAAATAGCCTATTTTTGGAAATGTAAGAATTTGCCACCATGCATGAACTAAAGAGCAAAATTAAACTTATGCATGATCAATAGGACAAATATTTCTTGCTAGCCCACATAATATGTGCATATTTTCACATATATGATTCATTTCTCAGATTACTTTCACACCATTAGAGTTGTGTTCATTAAACATAAGTGTGCAGATAACCCTACAACATTATAACCAATAGGATTGTACAAGTCAATATTTGTACAATTATAATTACTAACTAAACACGTACAATTAAATATTTTTAAATAACAGAAAGACTCGTGTTTCACTCTAACCTATAAAACTTGGAGTCCTCCGTACTGCTCCAAAACATGCAATATATTGGCATTGAGAGATGCACTGCTTTCATCACCTGTCTCAGATTGACAGCTGGCATTCAAAGATGGATTTAGGTTTTCATCATTTTAATTTTCTAGATGTTTGCTTCATATTCAATGTTGAGTTTGGCATGAATACTGCAATGGAAATGTGCTTTATTATGCTTTTTATACTGACAGACTTCCAGGTACTTTGCATCAAAGTGCACAATTCTGCAAAAGTTTTATATTTTGTTTTCTTGCTTTTCACATATTATTGTAGACCTTTTTGCATCCACTCCTACCATTTTTGATGGACAATGTATTTAAAGCTGCAATTAATGACTATGTCAAGGATCCGTAGTAATTTTGTCAAGCCTTTATGGAATGACAGCAAGTTTAGTTCTAGCAAAATTTCTCCTTGACTCCATCTTGGATGTAAGCACGCATTGAAACCAATATAAGGCAGCTTTCTAGATTAGAAAGTCTGGCTGCTAATGACAACAGTTTCCAATGTAGTTTGTCATGCTTCATCCACCTCTTTTTTATTAACTGGTACATAAAAAAAATTAGCAACGTTTCACAAAGCTTCATTTTGTGTTGAAAATAAGCATGAGTTTGACATGTTTTCCACTATCTGAACAATACAACACACCTGTAAAGTGAGTATTCTCATATCTTATAGTGGAAGTAGTACTGCTTTTTTAATCTGTTTCATCAACTGCACTTGACATTGGCATGTTAAAGCACAGAGAGACTCCTTCCTTATTGTGCAAAGCAGTTACTGAAAGTTGGTTGAATCACATACCATTAGTTATACCATACCATCCTTCCCTTGAGCCTATACAGAAAATCCTCAAACAATTGCAACCTATATTAGAAGAAGTTATAATTTTTTAAGAGATCTTCCCAGGACCACACACCCTAGCCTTTAAAAAAGCGCCAAACCTCACCAGCTTCATCATCAGAAGCAAACTTTCTATGCCCCAACACACACTGAATGGATTTAGACCATGCTGGGACAAGAAATGTAAAACCTGTCAACATATCACCACCACTCCCACAATAACTACATCCCACAAAAATTATCAACATTCCTGGATCTTACACCTGCACCTCCAGAAATATAATGTATTTTATCTGGTGCACTAAATACCTTGATGGAAAATATTTAGGAGAAATCAAACAATAACTGTGTAACAGAATAAATGCACACCAAAAATCTATTAAAAGCAAAAATACCCAATTACCTGTGGGGGCACACTTCTCACAGGACAACAACTCTGTCTTCGATCTATCAGTTCTAATCCCCAAAGGGAATTTCCAAAACACCTTTCATAGACAAGCCTATTAACTTCACTTCATAGACAAGCCTATTAACTTCACTTCTTAAATGTATTGGATACAAAAAACATGGACTAAATAAAGGCATTGATTTTACCAGCTCCATTCTATCACCAGGTCAATATTCCCACTGTCCCCTTCCCAACCTACCAGTCTCACACCTACTGCCCCATGGTCTCTGATCTTCACTGACATGCATTTGCATTTTCACAGACCTGAATTTTACACACTGGCTTCTGTTCCATCCAGGAAAACACAAAAAAGCAGATTCTCCCTATGTCTGAAGAAGGGTGTTTGCACTTGAAAGTTTGCAAAGAACAATTTTTCCAACTATTTAGTTGGTCTGATAAAAGATCTGGCATTTACCCAAAGACCCTTGTCTGTCTTGACACATTAGTGAAAGTTTTTCACCTGTTCTAACCCATCTATTCAGTTCTTATTGCTAGACTAAGATTATATAAATATGTATGGACAACAGTTTTGACAATAAATGTATTGCACCAGTTTGAACCATGATAAACATTGTTGATTTGTATTTGTTCATCTTTTTCCTGGGCTTTAATGTGAATAATTGCTGTTTTTTCTATTCATTTGGCTTGTCTTAGTTTAGTTTCAGGTTGAGGCCATTAAGGAGTACTTTTAGATGAGCAAGTTGCCTGTATGGTAGCTTATGTAAATGATCTTTCATCTTCTGCCAAGCATGAACATAGCCTTTGGCTATGCTAAATTCGCACCCTGTAGCACAATTTCCATGTTTTAAGGCATAGTCCACAACCTTCAGTTTAAATTCAGCTGGAAAACTTTGACATGTGTTTTTTGCTGAAGCTGTTCACATCCTGCTGGCATGTGATCAAATAAAGTTCACTTTCTTCCCTTTGACTTGAAGTTCAGGTTTTGAAGGTTGATGAATCATCAGTTACTCTGCCCTGCAGGTGGCTGCATGTCTTTATTCTACAGTGAAAATGGGAAGAAAGCAAAACAACAACAACAAAACCCTCTGCTAGGTAAAGTTTTTTTTGTATTCCTCTCAGGTTACTCACATGAAAATATAGTATATAAAATAAGCACCTAGGAATAATTTCTGGTACCAAAATCCATATTCATCTTCTTTTCATGGCTAAGAATATTCTTATTATTGACAATTTTCCTGGGTACTTTAAGGCAATGCATCCAAAAGTTGGGTTCCTGGAGGATGTCATAAACCTAAAAGAGATCATGAAGCATTTGTTAATGACCAGGCTTGCAAGTAGCAAATTAGCTGCCAAGTAATTACTGTGCAGTAAGGCATATGTAAATAGCTGACCAGGAGCAAATTTGCTCCCTGTCAGCTGGGTAGCAGGAGGCAGGCGATTGCTCCCCGGCCCTGGGAGATCTCTGCTATTGGGGTGGGCTCTGCCACTGACACCCAGGCAGGGACAATGTCCCCCTACCCTGGAAGTGGGGAATTCCCAGCCCTTGCTCTGTGATCAGGGAGCAGAGACTGGGAACAATTTCCCAGCCTCTGCTACATAATCATGGAGCTGAGGCTGGGGGTTCCCTGCATGGGGACAATTCCCCACCCAACCTGGAGCTGGTTGGGATGTGCTTCTGACTGGGACAGTTCCTGCTCTACCCTGGGCTACATGGGGAAGTCTGCTTGTGAAACCTGGAGATGTCTGGGGACTATCCCATTTTGGGCAGTCCTCATCCTGCTCTGGGCTACTCATGCAAACTTCCCTACACAGCCTGGGGCTGGCTGGGAACTTTCCTGGTCAGGGGCAAATTCCAGCCCCACAGATTTTTCCGAGCCTTGTACCACGATCATGCAATAGAAGTACAGGGCTTGGAATGTGCTGCAGGGGAAGGGAAGGTCCTAGCTACTCTGATCCACCAGTGGGGCTGCAGGCAGCAAGCCCCCAGCTGGGTTAGGAACTCCTGTCCAGTTGGGGGTTCACTGCTAGCTTCCCCATTGGCAGATCAGGGCAGGGAACTGGGACCTGCCCCTCCCTTACAGCTCTTTCCAAGCCCCCTGCCCCTGATCGGGGAGTCAGGGCTGGGAGCTCCATGCTACCAAGGCAGGGGGACATTATCTCCACATGAGCTCCACCACCAGAGCCTGTAGCAGGAACAGGCAGCTTGTGGGGGCAAGGAGCAATCTCCCAGGCCCTGCCAGGCAACAGCTGTCTCCTAGTCCTGTAATTACTACATGAAATTACTGCACCCCATCAGACTCCAGCATCATGTGTATCACCATCCCTGCAGTGAAAGATTGTGGTGGGGCCTCTTCAACTAAAGCTTGATTGATAAACTTTACTTAAAGTTTCACCATCACAGCATGTAATTACTTCACATTGAAGCAGTCTCACTGCACTTCTCTGACTCTGCTCTGATGTCAAAGACCCCGAGATGTTTCAATTTAGGCTTGTGTAAATGCTCAGAAACAATTCTGGTAAAAAACCTAGACCCCTCACTCCTGCATGATTTTCTGTTACAATCCAGATCAATACTGAGAAATACCTAGAGTTTGCCCAAGTCTTTGACCTCTTAGGCATTTATGCTGCTTGCAGACATGGAACCCCCCCCCCCCCCCCAAAAAAAAAAAATGGTGCTTTCCTTTAATCTTAGTATGCTTCCATGCCAACCCCAGCATATGCCCAGAAGAGGCAGCGTGTATATCACCCAGCTTTCCCAATATCTGTATAGATTGGGTGCTTTAATGGGACTTTTTTGGTGCTTTTATCTAACAGCTGATTGACTCAGCTTTGGCTAAAAGCACCAAAAAGCCCCACTAGAGCACCCCAATCTATACAGATGCTGCAGAACCAAGTCAAAGTAACATACTGCTGCTTCCAGTAAAGTGTAGGGTTTTTTTGTTTGTTTTTTTTTTGGGGGGGGGGGGGTGTTACGTGTCTGTCAGTACCCACATAGAGCAGCTTAATGTTTGATTGATGCTAGCAGCAGTGAGTTCAATACAAAGTACAACACCTAGTATTCAGGAATGAACATTGCGGTATTGCCCACAATATTTTCTTAGTCAGATCACAAAGTGCAACAGCTAGTATTCAGGAATGAATGTTGTGTATTGCCCACAATAACTTGTTAGTCAGGCCACTTGCCCAGAACTTGAGAAATCTGAGTCTGAGTCCCTGATATTGAGATTATTTCTGTTTGTAATCATTCTTTATGTAAAATTTATAAAACGTCTGGTGAACATGCACCAAAACACTTCTTTTTCAAGTTGTGCCCATATAACTAGGCTAAAGAGTCATGTTTTCCCTTGACTCATAAAACTGTGCCAAGCAGTCACATGTCAAGGGTTAATGCCATTTCATGCCTGCATACCTCTGATTTGCCACTAAAGAACTGGCAAGCAGGGACATGGCAAGGGGCCAGGACACTTAGGCTCTATGCCTCCTCTGGGGTGAGGAGGGAGATGATAAGAGTAATGCATGGACATGCTGGAGGGATGCAAATTGTTTGTTTTATTTCCATGGAGCAGACTGAAGTCACTCAGGGTATGACATAGAGTTAATCCTCACCTGAAGTGGCATAACTTTGAGACCTTCAGAGGGCACTTAACACAAGTTAAAGAGCTTTAACCAGCAGATGCTCATAATTTAAGGTTTTTAAAATGGCCTAAACGTAACATGTAAAGTCACCTTAAGCCTTCCAAAATGCATTTTATATTGTTTCAACTCTCATAAACAGACCTAATGCAGGCTTCAGAAGATCCATAAAAGGATCTTTCTCTTTCTCTCTCCATGCTCTGAAGATTAACCATTAACTGCTAGAAGGGTGTTTTGTTCCTTTCATTTTCATGTCCAAAAAACAGGTCCTTCTATTCTATGTCTCCAGCTTCTATCTCTTTATATGTGCTAGTAAGAGCTTTGTGAACCTTTTCTTGGAAAACTTTACTGTGCATCGCATCCAAACTGTGATAACATCTTCAGTCAATTTAATACACTAGTCAAAGCTTTTTTAAAACAGTATCTTTGTATCCTCTGCTAGACAGATGTCCTCCTAAAATTCAGTGTTTTTAGTGAACTGGTAGACTAAATATCTCTATTATGATCATACATCTGAGAAAGGGAAATGAACACAGGAAAAATTTAACACATACAGAAACACACATAGAGTTGTGAAATCACATGTATGTTTCTGAGTATGCTTTCTACATCAGCTATAACAGCCCCAAAATAAGATATAAAAACTAATCAATTCTCAAAAGAACAATGACCAGATTAAAAAAACAAGAAGAAAAAAGTAGGAGAAGAAGCAGAATTTAGACAGCTAAACAAAACTTACAAAGTTAGGCACCCAAATCCAAAATTGCTTTCCAAAAATGTGTAGCAGCCATAACACTATGGAAATACCTAAATGCTTTAGGGAATTTCTTGTTTGATCTTAAAGTTCTCTAGGCTCTTCTCTAGGACAGGCAAAGTCCAATCTGCAGGTCAGCAGTGAATTCCATTTCCCAGCAGCCCCTGCCTGCATGGTGGGGGCAGTTTTCATGGAGACCACAGCCGGACCTGCACTGTGATAGTGCAAGGCTAGGGTTGCCATGGAGACCAGCCCCAGCTGTACTGGCAGAGTGCACAGCAGGGCAGGGCAAGGCAGGGGGCGGCTCTGGAGCCACTGGGATCTTGCAGTAGGGGAAGCTTGGTCAGGGCAAGGGCAGAGCTGGAATCTGTAGCCTGCACACTCTGGGCAGGGGTACACAGGCAGCAGATCATGGCTCTGCCCTGGCTCAGGACAAGGCTGTCACTGCTGCAGGGGCAGAGCCATGATCCGCTATCTGCATGCCTCTGTCTGGAGTGTGCAGGCTGCAGATCATGGCTCCGCCCTGGCCCCGTCCATGGCAATGCCAGCCTTGCACTATCACAGTGCAGGTGGGGCTGAGGTCTCCATGGAAACCAGCCCAGGCCATGCAAGCAGAGGCTGCTGGGAAATGGAGTCTGGCTGCAGCCGGATCTGCCATTTTGCCCACCGCTGTTCTATAAACTGTCCTGGCCTGAGTAGCTATGAGTTTCATTTCCATTTAAGTGTTTAATAATAATTGTTTCATGTACCTAGGGCTGTGATTCATAAAGGGAATAATTCATAGTGAGATTCAGTGCCCAATTTCTGAATTGGAATTTATGACAATGAGTGCTCTTTAAAAGGTCTGGGGAGAGTTAAGCACCTAGACTATGATTCACAGCAGGCAGCATGCTGAGTGGCAGGATGCTTGGGCTAGCCAAAATGAAATATTAAAGAGATCTGCATGTCTGAAAGCTGTTTTGCCTTTGGCTTGGGTTTAGAGACTACTTGTTCCATTAAGTGAGGAACCTATATGTGACTGGCATTTACAGACTGGACCTTGAAGTCCCCTTCTGAAATTAGAATCATCTTGGACCCGGAACAGCACTGGGGAAAGGTCAGGGAAGGGAGAAGCGAGCCCAGGTGTACCCAAGCTGACCAAAGGCTCACAAAGACACTTTCATTGACCCATGGACACTTTAATGGACCCAGAGGGAAAGCCGTCCATCTTCAGCAACCTCTGTACAAAAATGAAATTTATTTCCTACCTATGGGGACTTTTAACCATCTTGTACCATCTATACTTTACCCAGAGCCTGACTAAGGGACTTTGATCCCAAAATATTGTAGAAAAGGACAGTTTTCTTGTGATTTCCCAGTTGGTCAAATAAAAGGTATCATTTTGGAACCAAAAGTTCTAGTTTTTTGTATGTCTTCTCTTTATATATATTAGCAGCATTTCATTTTAATCACAGAAAAATGTGGATTTTGGATTACGTTGATTACTTTTTTATATTAAAAAAATGTTGTTTTTTTTTTTATCAGAGAAAACCAGGATCCCTGGTTATCAGGTCACTCTCCTAGCAGCTGAGATGTTGGTTTGAATTCCCTCAGGTTAAAAAGGTCTTGAAAGCAGGTCACCCAATCCTTAGGCAAATGTTCTAATTCTTAAGATACACAAAAAATATTCAGTATGATCACTGGGGACCCAGGGGGAAATGAAGTCCAGTCATGTAGATGTACAATTAGAGTAGAATCTGAAATGAAAAACAAACCAATGGTGTAATATTGCAATCCAATTCCTGATTTACTCTTGGCTATTGATTATACTGAATTTGTAAAGCCAGGCTGTTGAATTTTTATCTTATCATCCATACATTTATTACACTGCTGGGGAAGAAGGAACAGAGCTACTAAATAACTAAAAAGATAAGTTTAATTTATGTCTAGACTTGAGGGTTTCTCTTCTCTGAACACACGCTCTAAGGTGCATTACATACAACGTGTTGAATGTAGAAAGATGTTCCTTTGCTTATGTTCTTTTTCTGAATTCTTCACAATGTGTTAAAGTTAAAACCACCTAACTTTCCTTAAAGTAATCATTAACCATTTATGTCCTCACACCAAAAGCCCTTTCAAAAGGAATTTTCCTTGGTTTTGCTATTAAGAAACCCTTGCTCATGATTATCATTGGGCTCTTAAATACGGAGTTCAGTCAAATAGGTTGAGGCACTAGGGAAAAAAAAATTAAAAATTATTTGACTTTCAAAACAAGTTAAATTTTACTAGGGTATTAAACATGCTTTTTCTGAAAAAGACACTTGACATGATCTTTTCTGAACCTTTCTTTTCCATCAACATTTTTTTTTATAGCCAGATGAATTACAGCCTCTATTCATATGTGAATAAATAATTGCAGGGCAGATTGTGCCTATGGACATGATCAATATTGGTTTTTGCCTTGCCACTATGAATATTTTTTTCCTTTTGTTATTTTGAGCATGAGACTCCCTGCCTGATTTCCACAGTGATAATTATTGACACATAAAATTTCTGGTATACAATTCATGTATACCAGAAGAATAAGCAAGTGGAGAATCAAACTGAAGAATGAAATTGAAATGGCTGCAGAAAAAGAGACACTAGTTTTCCATTCATGGAGATCCTCTAAAGGAAAACAAAGAGATAGCTTGAAAAAGTGAAAGGAGTCTGAATCTGCAGTGCTTGTATCCTTCAGGCTCTGGTTGGAACTCATATGTGGAGGTAGAAAAAGGCAGCAGGACCGGTTTCACAATAACCATAAAAGTTTACATTCTGTATGATCTACCTGATATGTTGTCCTTTGCCTACAACACTCCTATTATATGCATCTTATTTGTGTTTCTGATGTATTTATAATTGAAGACGAATACAGAGGTAAATGTGACACTAGGTTTTCTAATTAGGAATGTTATTATTCATTTTGATTAGGAAGCTAGAAGGGGCTTAAATTAGTCTCTTGCTAAAGGAACATCTGGGCTCATTAGTAAGTGCTGCAGATTTCCAGCCAGATTTCCATACATTTCCAGCTTTTTTCTTCACAAAAATAGGTCAGGCAACCCCCTTCTGGAATTGGCATTCTTAACTGGTTCCAGAAAAAACGAATGCTAAGCGAAACAGCGTTAAGTGAAACTCATTTCCCCATAGGGTTTAATGTAAATAAATATAATTGGTTCCTGTTCTCCTGCTGGCCCTGGCCCTGCTGCTCCTGACAAGTCACTGCATGGGCTCCACCAGGGGAGGCATCGGCTCCTCTTGGCCTCATTGTTCTGTGGCCACAATGACCCCTGCCAGCCCGCACCTGCTGGTCACCAACACATCTGTGCATAGCCCTAGCTACCCTGCCTGCGGGGCCTGAGTCAGGGACCTGCCTGACCAGGGATTAACATTGAGAAGACAGGGATTAATGGCAAACAACAGGGCACCGGCAGGTGAATGCGTGACCTGCAGCCCAGGGACGGGGGCTCCACGGCCATGCCTCCACTGTGGGCTGGGGGAGGGGACACTGCACATGTGTCCTTGAGCACTGGCTTGCACCAGCTCTGGCCCTGCACTTCTGCTGGCCCTGGCCTCAGGCTCCATGCTCCTGCTGCCCTGCTGGCTCTGGGCACCAGCCTCAGCCCCACACTCACACCTCCCACCGCCCCTTCCCATAGCCACTGCTGCTCCTCCCCACACACCAGCTGCTCCAGCACCACAAGCCAGAGTGGACCCTGGGCTCCTGCCACCCTGCCCTGGGACCCACTGGCCCAGGCTCCATGATTATGCTGCCCAGCCCCCTACCCACCCATTCTCACCACAGCTTCTTCCCGCCTACTTCAGCACCATGTGCCACCCCACCCTAGGCCCCACTGGCTGCCACTCACTGCATCACTCGATGCTGCTACCACCGCCACTGCTGCCACTGTTTCTCTCTACAGTACCTCCCATGCTGAGCATTATAACAAAATCGTTGAGTGTTAATTGAAACCAGGTAGGTATTTTTAATGAGTGCTATAGTGAAACCATTGTAAGCGAAATGGCATTAAGCAGGGGTTGCCTGTACTGAAATGTAAAGACTTATACACTGATGTAAATTATTTGGAAGGATTGAAAGTAAGAAGCATCTGGGGTCCATGCTTATAGGAGGCCCTCTACATAGATTCTGTAGGGTCAGTTAATTTCAAGGGGTATCCCAATTAATTTCAAATGAATCCCAGTTAATTTCAAGGGGTATCCCAGGGAATTATCTAGTCATATATGCATAACCTACCCAGGCCTTCCTAATGTGTAGTGAGGTAATCAGAATGGTGAGGAATTAGTCTGGCCTAGAGGTGAGGGCAGAATTCTCAATTTGTTTTAATTTTTTCTTGATATAAATGCATGAAAACTAAGAATGACCCTCTCTGAAAAAATGACTGAGCTGACTGCTGCTCCCTCAGTCAGCTACTAAGCCATGAGTCATGATAGCCACTATCAGAAAGTAATCTATATAATAGCTACTATCAGGGAGCTATCTGATGGTAGCTATCATGGGGAGTCTCTCCTGAACCTAATATCAGTTTCTTTAACATCACAGAAGGAATAACAAGAGGGTGCGTGGGTCACAATGGAAATGTGCACCACTCTGGAGAAAAAGAATAGCAGGGACAGACAAACTATATGAATTGGGTGTATATATTTCTGTAGCAAGAATAATTTTAGCATAAGCACTATTTTCAGGTAGTGTCACTTGTTTTGCTTCAGCTTGTATTGGAGACTTTTAAGGGAACCCCCTTATATTTGGCAACATATCATACACACAGGCAGCAACATACCTTACAGTGAACCCCCTTACATTTGACAACATATCACTACACACAGGTAGCAACAGATCTTACAGTCCTAATCTCCTCAGGCTTCCAGGCTAAAAAAAAATATATGGTCAGCCACATAGAGTATTCATCCTTAAAATCAGCAGCTTTTCTAGATGAATGATTTTTATCCCTAAATGTTCAGTATGTGTAAGGAAGGTAGAATAATAAATACTTATTAACCTAAACTATTTATCTAAGGCAATGATTCTCAACCAGGGTGTCACAGCACCTGGAGATCCTTTAAAGGGTGACACAGAGTAGCACACGATATTAACACTGTTAGATATGCAAATACTTAGATGGTTTACAATAAAAAACCAGTGATTTCAAATAGGAATCCCCAAAAGATCCAACCTGTTGTGGTCTTTGTGCACTGTTTTCAACAGGATCTTAGCATTACTGCCTACAGAAAAAAATATATCAAAGTAAAGGCATTAAAGAGGCTCACAGCAGAAGTGCTCTAAATGTTAAGCTTTATGCTAAGTAATTTAGGTTGGGAGGAAGCACAGCACATGTTAGCCCTTGTGGTGGGGAGGCTCAGAGCCTGCCTGCAAGGCCCAAACACAGCAGATATAGGTGGCTTTTGCATGCCTCCCAGCATGACCCGCAAGCTCCCCAAGCTGCCAAAGACTCCTGAGCTAGGCCAAATAGCCAAATCACTCTTGATTGGCTGGTGGGGATATAATGGCTGCCCATCTGGACCTGATGCTGAAGTGGCTTGTCATGGCATGAATCCTCATGGCCATGAGCCACCAGTCAGCTATCCCATACATGACCACCCAGCCTGCTCTGTGCACTCCAAGTGTGTGTGCGTGCCATGTGTGTGTGTGCACGCGTGTGTGTGCGTACCACCAAGGCTGCACTGCTTCCCCAGGTCCTGGTGGGACCTGGGTCAGGAGTAGGTCACTGGGAGTGGAAGAGTTTCCTCTGGGGCCCCCAGCACCCACTGGGTAGAGAAGCTGGGGCTTCTGGGCTCTAATGCCAGAAGATGCCCCAGTGACTGCCTGGCAGCTGCTGGGCCAGCTGAAATGCTGTTATGTTTGCTTCTGATGTCCTCTGCAACGGTGGCTACATAGACTGTATAAAAGGAAGATACAGAGAAAGAAAAATACGTTTGTTAATGCCAATAAAAAGCAAACTTCATTCTAACTTCTACTTCTATTAGTATAGGCCTATAACCTTAGAGTCCTTCCTCTGATTTACTTGGGAGTGGGGCACGGTGTCTGGATAGACAGTGTTGGGCAGAGGGACCTCCTTTCCTCCTAGTCCTGCCACAGCTTGGTATTTGGCAGCAGCGGAAATGCAGCAGTATTGCTTTCCACTGCTTCTCTGCCTCCAAATTTTCCAACCCAAAGGAGGCCCTTAGGGCTGGATTCCATGGCTCTGCAGGCCAGTTGTTGCCTGTGGGCCAGGGGTTAAGTACCCTTGTTCTGGTCCACTTGCATTAGATGAGGATGTGAGCAGACAAGTAAGTCACTTCACTTTCTCCTATTTGGGTGGTGTTGCTAAAATCACAAGGCTGAATTTTACAGAACCAACAAGGTTCACTTTATTTTAACTACTGAGAGAAGGATTATAATCCAGGAGCACATACACATGTGCTAAATGCCTGCCCTGATGAGCGCTAATTAGTGCATTCTAGCAGCTGCCGTGTCACGTACATTCAGCATCCCTGTGCATCTAAATGGTGGTGGGGGTGTTTTAACTAAACCTTGTTAAACGAGCTTTTGTTAAAGTGCCCCCACGGCCATTTTGAAGTGCGGGACTCTGAATACACGAGATCCTGAAGGCACTTTAATTACAGCAGCTCCCAAGCACCATTGTAATTAAAGTACTCCCCCCCCCACCCCAAAGCATGTGTAAAGATGCCCCAGAAGACTATAGCTGTTAAAGCATTTGAGGATGAATAATATATTTACAGAAGTCATACTTTTTGAGGGAGGCTGAAGTGATTTTTTTTCTAACACATCTGTCTAACAGTACATCAAAATTCAGTAGAGTTAGAAAAGACTAAAACTTCTGTAAGGAGAATGAAACTCATTCATTTTAAACAGTTTAACTTTGAAAGTGTACTAGAATCATTTAAAGTATCCAACCTATTTGATTTATCTGCTTACTTTCTTGTGTCCTTTAAATAAGAAATACTATAATTAGCCAGAAGCACTATGAAACATTTCACTAGTTGTTAATTATCTTCATTCAAGAAAAATTTTACATAGATAAACTCAATTTATTTCAAGTATCTCATCCCTGTAAATGCATAGGCTATAAATAAAAGTATGTATACATGCATATATATGTATCCACGATCCACTGGCTGGAAAATTGGCTCCGGGGTCGGACCCAGAGGGTAGTAATTGATGGAAGTCACTCATCGTGGTGTCCTGTGACCAGTGGGGTTCCCCAGGGCTCTGTCCTTGGACCCATACTGTTCAACATCTTCATTAATGATGTGGACACTGGAGTCAGAAGTGGACTGACCAAGTTCGCAGATGACACCAAACTTTGGGGCAAAGCATCCACACCAGAAGACAGACGGGTGATCCAGGCTGACCTGGACAGGCTCAGCAAGTTGGCGGACGAGAATCTGATGGTGTTCAATGCCGATAAATGCAAGGTTCTCCACCTTGGGAAAAAAAACCCGCAGCATCCTTATAGGCTCGGCAGTGCTGTGTTGGCTAGCACTATGGAAGAAAGAGACTTGGGGGTCATCATTGACCACAAGATGAACATGAGCCTGCAATGCGATGCTGCGGCTAGTAAAGCGACCAAAACGCTGGCTTGCATCCATAGATGCTTCTCAAGCAAATCCCGGGACATCATTCTCCCCCTGTACTCAGCCTTAGTGAGGCCGCAGCTGGAGTACTGCGTCCAGTTTTGGGCTCCACAATTCAAAAAGGATGTGGAGAAGCTTGAGAGAGTCCAGAGAAGAGCCACGCGCATGATCAGAGGTCAGGGAAGCAGACCCTACGATGACAGGCTGAGAGCCCTGGGGCTCTTTAGCCTGGAAAAGCGCAGGCTCAGGGGTGATTTGATGGCCACCTACAAGTTTATCAGGGGTGACCACCAGTATCTGGGGGAACGTTTGTTCACCAGAGCGCCCCAAGGGATGACGAGGTCGAATGGTCACAAACTACTACAAGATCGTTTTAGGCTGGACATAAGGAAGAATTTCTTTACTGTCCGAGCCCCCAAGGTCTGGAACAGCCTGCCACCGGAGGTTGTTCAAGCGCCTTCATTGAACACCTTCAAGATGAAACTGGATGCTTATCTTGCTGGGATCCTATGACCCCAGCTGACTTCCTGCCCCTTGGGCGGGGGGCTGTACTCGATGATCTTCCGAGGTCCCTTCCAGCCCTAATGTCTATGAAATCTATGAAATGTGTATTTATCTCTTTATATGAAGTACCATTGTATATGTTTTTTCAATGTTCTATAGAGCTTTTCAAGTTTTGTCTGTTTTTTTTTTCTCTGTGAGATTAGAAAGGCATCATCTTGTAAGAGAATTTTTAAAAAAATATTTGGGTCACTAGAAAGCATTCTGGTTCAGATGCTCATTTTGTCAGTTATTTCTTCAAGACAGTCAAAGTGTTCTCTTTTGTGATCATGGCAGTGGAAATTAAAGAATGATGCTGCAGAAGAAAACATTTTTAAGGTCCATATGGCCTCAGCTTGGACTCTGAAATTTAAAAATAAAAAAAGATCATAGTCTAGCACTCAGCCTGAAGTTCTTTGTAGGTTTCATACTGCAAAACAGTTTTGCCTACAAAATTCTGTCTTCTTCAAACTTAAGAAAGGTATTAGACTGAATTAGTAAGAGCTAATCCATGAAAATCATGGTCAACAAATCAGAATATGTATGAAAAAGTAAACTGAATAAAAAAGTAGACGGGGCAGGTTAATAGTTTACTGTGATCACCTTAAAGTTAGATTTTACAACACCCAGACATTCTGAGATATTTCCAAAAATCTAAAATAAGAAATAATTGTTTCATATTTCAGATTTAAAAACAAAAAAACCTTGCTTAGTGGCTCCCTTGTGTTGCAGGTTCCTAAACCTTACTAGTCTCATTCCTATCTCACATGAAATAGCCATTGAATAAAAAAACAGAAATAATCTTGCAGACAGCAGAATTTAATACTCCTTGCTTTTAAGGACTCTCCTAACCAGTACTTGATAAAGTGAAGTCCTGTCTGTCTTGTTCCCTTTCTGAACATGAATCATGCATTCTTTGCTGCATTGCAGACAAGCTTCAACTTAAAACAATTGCAGAAGATCTTGTACAGTTTAGCCTATAGTCTGATGAGCGGGGATCCTAGTTTTCTCTGATTAAAAAAATCCCCATTTTTTGGTTAAACAAAGTAACCCCAAATCCACATTTTTCCATGATTAAAATGAAACACTACTAATATATATAGACATCTATCGATAGATAGATAGATAGATAGATAGATAGATAGATAGATAGATAGATAGATAGATATAAGTGACGTTTCATTACAATCACAAAAAATGTGGATTTGGGGTTATTTTTTTTAACCATTTTTTTTTTAATTGGAGAAAACCAGGGATTTTTTTTTTTTTAATCAGACAAAACTAGGATCCTAGCTGATAAGTCAGGCACTCTCCTAAAAGGTGGGAGCTATGCCTATGAGAAGGGTCTTGAATCCAAGTTTCCCAATTCCAAGGCAAGTGACCTAATCATTCCACTATTTTATAAAAGTCAGGCATTGGCATCACTTCAACTGCATTGTAAAAGAAAAAAATGATCCCTGTTTGGGTTTTTTGAAATAATGGTTGTAGGTACCTAACTTCAGAAGACAGTTCTGAGATCTGGGTGCCAAGTGTATGGGGAAGACTCTCTGAAACTCTGTCTTAAGAGCCTAGTTTCTGGAAATGGTTGGGAAGTCAGAAACACACCTGTACATAGCAATTTATAGAGCTGTCTCTAGCCAGCTCCCAGCTCCACCTAATAGCTTGTTTGGATTGTTCTTTTGAGGCATCTAGCATTTCCTATACCTGTACCTGTACCTTTGCTTTGTGCCTAATGGTGATGATGCTACTAAGGGAAGGAAGGGCACTGGATATCACATCCCCACGGCTTGCCTCCCTTGGAATAATACAATAATTTTCCAAGTCAATTCACTACCCCAGTGGTTGGCAACCTTTCCAGACTGTAGGCCAGAACAACGTGGCTTGAGTCAGAGTCAGGTGGACCATGGGCCTGCAGATGGTTCTTATTTCTGTCACAGCACTGGGAAAGTCACCACCACCAAACACCTGCCACCAGACAATGCTGAAGTCTCATGTCTGCAGGTTGGATTCAATACCTCTGTGGGCCATATGTTGTATACCTTTGCACTAGTCGATACTGGTTAACTCCCACAAGTCACCCTGAAGTTTGAAGCACATATTGCCAATCCCAAATTCAATACCATAAGATTTCACCAACATTTGTGAGATTTTAAAACATATTTTGGGGCTTATATGATCTGTAGGGGTTGTTTTGCTTTCTTTTCTTTTTTTTTCTTTTCCTTCTCAGTCATAGAGAACTAGGGCTGGTAGGATATCCAGAGGTCATCTAGTCCACCGCACTGCCTGAAGCAGGATCCCCCCTTTCCCTATTCTTATCTATCTTCTCCTTCTCCTTAAGTTTTCGCTTGTATCTATGAAGACCAGGCTTTTATTTTTTTCATAGTTTCATAGTTGGTAGGGTTGAAAGGGACCTGAGCAGATCATCAAGTCTGACCCCCTGCCACAGCAGGAAAGAGTACTGGGGTCAAACGACCCCAGCAAGGTGTTCATCTAGCCTCCTTTTAAAGATTCCCAGAGTAGGAGCCATCACCACTTCCTTTGGAAGTTGGTTCCAGATCCTGGCCGCCCTGACTGTGAAGTAGCACCTCCTGATGTCTAGCCTGAATCTAGCCTCTGCCAACTTGTGACTGTTATTTCTAGTCACTCCTGGTAGCGCTCGGGGGAACAGGGACTCCCCCAATGCCTGCTGGACTAGTTTGTAAATGGCCACTAGATCCCCCTTCAGCCTTCTCTTATGGAGGCTGAGCAGGTTCAGGTCCCTTAGCCTTTCCTCGTAGGGCCTGCCCTGATGACACCTGATCATGCGGGTGGCTCTCCTCTGGACCCTTTCCATGTTGTCCACATCCCTCCTAAAGTGCGGTGCCCAGAGCTGGATGCAGTACTCCAACTGCAGCCTGACCAGTGTCACATAGAGGGGGAGGATCACCTCCTTGTAACTGCCTGAGATACATCTGTGGATGCATGACAAGGTACGGTTGGCCTTCCTGACCGCTTCCCCACACTGTCGGCCCATGTTCATTTTGGCATCAGTAATGATACCAAAATACTTTTTAATTAAATGACAGATGAAATTCTCATGAAACCATGTAATTTAAGGTTCTGTAGATCTATTTTTTTTCTACTCTCTTCAATTACCACACCCATTAAATAAAATACTTATCTGACAGATTCCTGTAGAACTGGCTCTTCCTTTAAGATACTGTGATAGAAGACTTTGTTGGGTGGGAGGGATTGCAACAGGAAAAATCTCTTGACTATATATTTGTTTGCATCTGTAACCTTTTATCTTATTACGATTAACAACAAATGTAAACCAAGCAAATGCAAAACGGAGCCAAACACACACACACATACACACGCACGCACGCGCGCACACACACACACACACCTTCAGCAATGTCATACATTTGGAAAACAACATTTCCTCACACACAGAGCTAGTATTCTGATTTTTAATAATTCCAATAACTTTACTATTTAGTCTGGAGATCTTGGTAGCTTGCTTAGTGACATTCATACAGGGATGAAATATATCCTCTGTTGCTCTCAAATGGCTTGAAAATGCTAATGATGTCCTCAATACACCTATGCTGCTGAATCTGAAACCTTTAATAATTCTCAAAAAATAAAATGTCAGGTGTTTTATAATATTGTATAATTAATAGAATGCTGGGTTTTTTTACCCTCTTCAAAATCAGTCCCTTTTCAGGCAGAGTTTGGATTAGACACAGGAAAAGCTAAAATGCTAAAGCTCCTTTGTCTGAGTTACCATAAAAATATGCTTGGTTGTTGCTCATTGAGCTACTTGCTTGATTAAAGGTCCTTTTTACTTTAATCTAGTTTTTTTTTTTAAGTGCTTTATGCCTTTTAAAAAGAATAAATTTGCATCTTCACCCATATTTCTCTTTCTACAATGTGTACCTCCCAAGAAGTATGGTTCCTAATGACTGTGATTTTTAATGCAGTTTAATGGGTTAAAGCAATCCAACAGCTCTCTGTAGGGGTAGTCCTCATTGCAGTCCTGCCATTTCACAGACACAGCTGGGGTATTATTTAAAATAAAATAAAAAACTGGTAAAGGCTATTAGTAAAAGGAAGAGGTTCGCTCTAAAAAGTAAATGCCCATCACTGAAATGACTGTCTTCTCCACCTATCCCAGCTAATGCGCATTAGGACTTGCTCCTTCCTAGCTTCAAATGGCAAAATAGACATTTTAATTCTCTCATTTGAACCAGACAGCCATTTTGACTAACAGTTCCTGATCTTCCAAAGGTAATCAAGGGAGCAGGGGGATTTCATACACTGAAATTTTAAACAGGCTAGAAAATGCAATAGAAATTATTTATCTCAGAGCAAACATCTTAACTGCACTCTGGGGAATGATAAACCAGACAAAAATATCCCTTCCAAAGTTTCATTGGAGACAAATGCATTCAGTGCACATTTCTGTGCATTTTAGAAACTAGAAATGGAAAGAGAATTAGATTTCTCCAAACTATGATTTGGAAACAGGGTACTATATTATTCAGGAGTTTATGAAATTATGATTTAACTGTTAAATATGCACAAATAAATCACAAGATGTAACTACATCTCTTAAACAAGATGTAAAGCTTTCTGATAAGGACCATCATTATGTAAACATTGTGGTACTTCCTTTAAATTAAAGGTCCTGAAATGATTTCTTATGAAATAAATGAAAAGCTTCTATTGTATTCAGTAGGTGGTGATGGTGTGCCTCTGGAGGTCTTTATATTCTGTATTTACTTTAGTCTGCAGTAAAATGAAAGCTCGTATAATAATAGGCTTTATAATATTTTGTGTATAATCTATAATTGTCTCTAATTCCATGGATGCGGCAAGATGAGTCATAAGCACTGGATAGCTCATGCCATTTACCTTTACTCTAACACCTCTGTGGATGAATTCTGCTTTCTCTGACAAGGAATGCAAAGCAGAAACATGATCTCCTCTATCCTCCCCAGAGACTACATTCCCCAGCCCCTGAGCTTTCTATAGATACTGGGAATTGGAGCCCCCTTGCATTTTTCTCTCTCACTTCAAACCTTCATGAGAAGCACAAAGTATCCACTCATTTTCCATTTTATATATGGAAGGTAAAATGAAATGTAATATTAACAAAATTTTGCATTATTAGTTGAGATGGAGAGGATAAAAAAAAGTAATGGTGTTCACTGAGTAGATCCACATGGGCTCTTCCCAATCTCACATTGACTCTTTCTTTGTAAGTAAATTTTGAAATGATGCCTTCTGATGGCACTTTTAAACAAACATTGAGAGCAGACTATTGGAGGTTTGCTCTCTTAGGCTAAGTACAGACATTCAAAAAACTAAGGTGGAATTGATCTAAGTAACAGTTTTCTGTGAGCAGCGTAGTTTAGATTGGTAATGAACAGAAGATACATTTGCCGGTGGGGGTATGAAAATCTTGAATTGGGTTCTGCCACTTTTAAACCAGTTTATGTGTGCTGAACTTCTGTTCTGTTATAGGTATATAGACCAGTTTCCAATCACTTATACCTGTAAAAGTGTAATGTCCTAAATAAATAGGTCATTGGCAATAAATAGGTCACTGCTATCATTGGCTCTCTGGGTATCTTCAGGAACCAACTGAATTTAGGCCTAACTTCTGATGTTGGAATCAAACAACATATATGTACCTGTAATGTAACAGATTAACCATTTTTAATAACTTAATTGCAATAACAAGCCCTTGAAATGAGCGGTTTTGTTCACATAAATTATGCCTAACTGGAGTGAAATGAAGAGATGGCAATTCAGGACACTGTCTCAAACTAGAATAAAAGGAAAATATTTCACAACAGAAAACTTAGTAGATAAGAAATATTCAGGAAATTCCAAACTGCTTTTACTGGTGTCTAAAATACTGTAAAAGACAGTTTAAAGCTGGAATGATTCAATGTAAGGAACACTATTTACTGTATTAAAAGATTATATCATGACAAGGAGTGCCAATAATAACATTAGTCATAGGCTTAGGCCAAGTTATTTGTTCGCTGTTTAAAGCAGATAAAGCTCATTCAAACTTAACACTTTGCAACAATTACTTCCTATATTTTGAAACTACCACTTTCATTTGCATGCATTTATTGCCTTGCAACTACAAAATTTGAAAGGAGAACCAACATCTTTTTTCTAATGCAAACTAAATGGTCAAAAAAGTTCAGACACAAATCTTTCTACCTGAAATCTCTACAGTTTAAAACAATAGTTCATAAGTTTCTTCTTCACTTATCTGCTAAGCCCTGAGTTCATGTCCTCAGGATTCTGTTTTCCCTTCTACAATTGACAGCAAATGCAATGTGAGGAATGCAATATCTGCTATTCTCCAAGTGTTAGAAAGCTCATCAAATGTTGCAAAAGAAAGCAAAATTAAAGAGCCTGAACTCAGATCCTTAAAGGTCACAATACAATAAGAAGTGAATCAGTAAGACTGTAAGCTTTGATAAGAATTGTGTATTATAAATATACTAGAGGGACAGTCAATCTTTTTTGGTCTCTCCACTGACCACAGATCTGCCATCTCCTGACCCTACATGTTATTCAAAATACAAATCTTCCCTTCATAACTAAAATTCTGATTTCCTAGTCTTTTTTCATCATGTACTCTTTTGTAAGAGAATGCAAACTGGGGCTAAAATACTAATAGATCAAATGGTCCACCATACACCACTTCTGCAGGAGTGCAAATGACTAAGAACTATATTTCAGGTGATGCTGAATTCAGATAAAACTGATTTTTACATTGTTCATGTCTAGCTCTGAAACCTGGCTCTTTTCTTTTCTTTTCGTTTCTTTTCTTTTCTTAGTTTCATAGTTCTTGGGGGCTGGTATATTTTTCTTTTCTTTTCCTTTCTTTTCTTTTCAACTGAGATAATTTGGTATTGAGCATAATATACATAGATCCAGGCCCTACTCTACTAATATCCCAGTGGGTTTAGGCACCTACATTGATTCCTATTTCATGTTGCTCAAGTTCCTACATCTGTAACAAACCATTATAGTCTGAAGACCAAAGTCACCAAAAAACAGAAAAGAAGAAGGCATTATTTTTTTCAGAGACTTGAACTGCCTGGAATAGTGTGCTTACACACTTAAATCTATGTAGTGTGGATAAGGATCTGCCCCCTAAGAAACAGCAAGCAATGCAAATGGAAAACAGCTTGGTTTGGTTTTTGCAATGATTGTAGGCTCAGATTTTTTTTTTGTTTGTTCATTTCTGGTTTTTTTCTTTATCTTTTTTAGTTCAATTTTAATCAACAACCCACTTTTACTTCAGTAAAAGAGTCTATTCTAAAGTTGGATGAGATACCTATAATGGGCAGAAGCAATAGCCCTAGAATTGACAAAAATATAGCAGTGTAAAAATATAGCAAAGCTTAAATTTTCCAATTGTATACCAAAAGAAAAATTAATTAAATAGCACACTGTTTTTAAGTGACAAAGCTGGTTGAATTAATAATGTTGCTAAAACATTTGTAGTTTATGTAATTGGCACTAGTACTTACAAGTTAGTACTCATGGTTCTGTGACCATGAATTTCAAACTTCAAAATGTCATATTTATTTTATGCATTCATTTTCACTGCCCCATTCACTGTGGAATATTACATTCTAAGCTGGTGGTGCTCAACCCCTTGCCCATGGGCCAGATCCATCCCTCAGAGCCATGTCATCTAACTCATGAAGTCCCCAGGGACCTAGAAATTTGGTGGAGAGGGAGCAGTGCCAATTAATACTGGGCCATTCCTGCATGGTAGGATCAGAACTAGTGGGGGCAGTGCCACATGCTAGATCAAGCCCATGGACCTGATCCAGGCCACCAGACCAACCTGGCACCATTCAGCCATCCCTCAAGGCCAAAAGGTTGGAAGCTACTGTTCTAAGTAAATTATTTTAAACCCCATATCTTATGTATATTTTCCTAGCCCAGCTGAGAGAATGAAAGGGGAAAGATTTATGTGATTTGAAGAGAAACCAGAGGTGCTTTCCTTATCGTACTTAGAAACACAAATCATACTAAAAAGAAAAAAAAACTTTCATTTTTGATGCTCATGTGAGCATATTGGAAGGCCCTCATCTTATTTTTCATTTATAAATTGTGCACAAAAATAATTGAAGCGATGCCTGCCTAGAGAAATGTGAAAATAGTTGTGCATACATCTACACATGTGCAAATATTTGCACCAGCTTTGAAAATGCCATATGTCTCTACCAGCTGTTCACGTATGCATGCTCATTTTCTAGTTTTTTACACATTTTCATAGAGTACAAAGCTTTGGGAACACACTCCTTGTTTGTGAAGGGAAGCGGTTGGCAGATCATGTTGTAAATATTTAAGTAATCAGTAAAAACAAATGCTTTAGACTTTATAAATCATGGAAAACCAAGCCAAGTTCTGCTCTGCAAGAGAAATTTGTTGAAGAAAGGATCATCTTTCTGTTTAAGAGTTAATGGGCATGGTTTTAAAATATCATTTAAACATCAGCTGATTATAGATTGGTAATTGATAAAATGCTCTGAGTTAACTGCAAGGTTGTGGGCTTATTTTCTTACCTCAGACCACTCAAGTCTTTATTGATATTGCTGTGTTGCCAAACCTTCAGCATACCCACAGCAAAAATAAATAAATACATTAAAAAAATTCCCCCTAGGCTTCAGCCAGAAGAGAACAGCAGTGCTTCTGTTGCTTTTTTCCAGTTATTTGGAACTTTGCCATAACTTCCCCGGCTGAATCAATGTTCTTTAAAACAGCAGCATTGATTCGCTGATTTCTCAGTGCCATTGTTTTATCTTTTCAGCACACAAGGGTACTTGATTCTTTATTCTTTGCTCCAGTTTCTTTCTTCTCTCTCCTTTTCTATAGTATGATTTTATCTAAAAAATATTTCTGCTTAGTTGATTAAATACCCACTGTGGGTGGTTCTCCCCATGTACTTTGACCACATAAGCATATAAAATGTCTTGTAGTAGAGAGATTCTATCACTTGGATATATGAAGGCATGCATATGAGGAATTTGATCAATGTAACAGTTGTTGTTGTAATGCTCTTGCTTGCATAGAGATGTGCCGGATCAGTACTCTCTATTAAATATGACATGGCTAATCTTGTCCAAAAATACCTGCGAAATCTGAAGGAGAGATTATACCACTAACATCCCATAGGATTCTACTTTGTCCCTTCCTTTGTTATGTTTTGTAGCTGCTTAGGGAGGGGAAGGGATATTCAGTACTTTACTGAGAGAAACATGATGATGCTATACAGACTCACTTGTCAGTTCTTCTCATGTCATATTTTGCAGCACTATTATTCTATGAATGTCTCACTGTGATGTCATCGTTTGAATGCCATAGTCCAGGGGTTCCCAAACTGTGGTATACATACCTCTTAGGGGTATGCAAGACATCTCTGGGGGACACACAGGACAAATAGTGTAATGGTGGATTTAATTTTCATTATCATTATAATATGAATTGGCATTTAAGGGGATAAAATATAAAATGTATACTGATAGGGGTATGAGGGCAGTTGGTAAACCTGGAAGGGGGTATGCAATAAGAAAAAAGTTTGGGAACCTCTGCCATAGTCTATTTAGTCAAATATTCTGAACCAGCACTAAAAGCTTCAGAAGCACAACATAGGGGGTACATTTACAAGAGATGCTGACTGCTCAGTGTGCGGGCTGGGCCCCGATCCCGCCCTCGTCGCCATGTGCGGCGGTGATTCCAATCCTATTCTGGCCACCATGGGCAAGCCAGGGGTGAACTGGGGTCATACCGGACCCGTCTCCGGTGCACGCGGGCTGTGGCCGTCAGCCCGGGCACGTGGGGTGGGAGAAAACCGCGAAGCGGCTTGCGCACGTGAGTTAGAATTAGTCACGGAGGCGTAACAGTTGATTGAAAAGATTGTTTACTCACACCCAAAGATGGTATCGGTATAGGCTGGACAAGTTTCCAGGCACAGCTCCCGCTTGAACCTTCATTGGAGGATTCTGACAAAACGATTGATCCCACGGAGTTTGCTAGGCTCCGCGGGTCCGGTTAAGTTGGGTTCGAAAAGTTTCCCCGGAGTTATTCAGGCTCTGCGGGTCCGATAAGTTTTCCCCGAAGTTTGCTAGGCTCCGTGGGGTCCGAAATTACAGGAAAGGGATACGTCTAGGATTGCGCTCGGCGACGGGGAGAGGCGAGAAGCGAAAGCTCTGTAGGCTCGGTTCTATTGCCTCTCTCTGCCTGCTTAGGGGAGGCGCGTCAGGTCCGCGAGGGTCCACAGCGCTTGGAGATCTTCACACAGAATCTCTCTTGTCCTCCCTCCTCCGACTTGGGCGGAAACTACCCAAGCCTTTTGTACGGCTAGCAAGCCAATCGCTAGCCGCCACATGTGCCTAAATTAGGAGTTGGCCAATAACATGGCGCGGACCCTAATACAAATGGCGGGAACTTCTTTACAGCGTGTATCACTACGATGCAAAAGAGATGCACACTGCAAAGAAGCCGCAATTTGGCAGGAAATCCCCCGTTGCACCAGAGCTCTCTCTAGCAGCAGAGAGCTCTACCGTGCAAAGAAAGCGACAAATTTGGCGGGAAATAATTTAGCAGTGCCGAAGCACACACACAAACAAAAAATCACAACTTTGGGTTGTGACATCCCCCCTTGCCAAGAGCATAGCTAAATTATACCATACTATTCTGAGCAATCTAAAAGTTTGTTGTGATCATCCAACAAGTGAACAAGCCATCAAACAAATACACAAACATCAAATTCGCTGTCCTGGGATTAAGTTACATAACAATCAAGAAGCAATAATCAACACAAACACATAATCTGATTCATAACAAAAATTTGCATGATCAGGGCGTCAGTG
The DNA here is from genome assembly GCF_030867095.1 of Alligator mississippiensis. Taxonomy (NCBI): domain Eukaryota; kingdom Metazoa; phylum Chordata; order Crocodylia; family Alligatoridae; genus Alligator; species Alligator mississippiensis. Next base: position 400,022,227 of record NC_081824.1, read on the forward strand.
GGCGTCGTGACGAAGTCGTACATCAGGCCCTCACTTCTTCCGGTGGTGTCATCCCTCTCAGGGCTCCTCCTTGTCACACGCTCTGAATTCCAGATCTGTAAACAGAAAACTCTCAAAACAGATTAATAATCTAATTCAGCAAATGTAAACAATTTCAAACGAATCCTATGGCTTAATTAGATGAAATCGTCGAAGATTCATTATCCGGTTCTTTTAAATAATGGAAACCTAACTCATAAGCTAACTGCCATTGGCCTGCGTCCCCTAAAATCCGAAGCTGCCGCTTATTAAGTCTGGAATGCTGTAGGAGAAATCCAAACATGTATCGCTCCTCTAGGGTTTTCGGCGGCAGTGGTGGAAGATGGGATCCACGTCGTCTGGTGCCTTGGGTCCTGGTCGGGTGTTGACAGTCCTGATCAAAAGACAATCTTGGCTCCATCAGGATACACAGTCTCAGCAATTCACAAAGATTACTCACGGGTTGATTTACCATTGGACTGAACAGAATTCAAAAAACGACGATATTTTTTTGCCCATAAATCTCGAGACAACTGTCTAGGCTGTGAGAGGTTAGTGGAACGGTTCCAGGATCTCGCAAGTGACGGTGAGGCATGGTCTTATTCGCTGGAGTGATGTCAGTCCCAGCGCACATGCTCTCGGGTTCCAAGCACAATACGAGACACCAATCATTGCCAGCATAAGGTGATCTGTGCCGACACATTCCGGCCATCCTGCATGCCACATGTGGGCTTTTTGACTAATCAGTCCTGCAACAAGCGCTGGCAGTGGAATAGGCCAGTGAGTATTACATGTTATCATGTCGATGTTGGTGACATGTCCTCTACTCCACGAAACTTGTCTGACTAAGAAGCTTGCTTCTTCTTGGTTCAGCAGGTCGGATCCGAGTTCCATGACTAAACGTCCTAACCATACAGCTAGAGTCTCTTCAGGTTGAATCTTTGATGCTCTACATAAATCCTGCAACTCAGTTCTGGTACGAGCATAATAAGTGGTAGCAACTCGGCTAGTTGTTGTTGTAGAACAAGCTGCTCCTTCGGGAGATGATGCTGTCATAGGCTGAACTGCTGCCGCTGGGGTTACTGCTGCTGTTGCTGCTTCAGGCAGGAAGGGCGGATGCTCTCCTCCGCTTGATTCTCTCCTTCGTCGGCAGGAAGGCGTGGTCGGCCGGGACACTGCTGCGTCGCTAGGCGGGGTTGCCGGCGACGACGCTGCATCGATGGGCGGAGTTGCTGACCGAACTCTCGCGGGTTCGTTAGAAGCTCCACCCTTCTTTTCTGGTTCTTCCACGCGGTCTCCCTCTTGCTCGGTGCCATCTTGGACGGGCATTTCAGGCTCTTTTTTCTCAGCCGCTTCTTTGACCGATCGGATCGGCATCTGCAGCTGGGCTCTCAAACTTAAATTCCTCTGCATTAGATTAATTAAAGTACGAATAGTTGCACTACCTTCTCCCCCCTTGTCGTACTGCAAGGCTATTCTTTCGTCTGCGGGGCGCTCCTCCATCTCCAGATCTTTACGGAGCTCGGATGGAAGCTCGCAACCCCGTAATCTAGACATTACCATCCCTGGAGAGAATGGGCCAATGGGCTCCAGTTTTTCACTCTACCGAGCATATCGTAGGAATCGGGCACACTCTTGGGTGAAAGTCGGGTTCGTTTCGCCCGCCGGGTTGGGTCCGGCGAGGGACACAGTATCGAGGGGCCTAAACAGGACCCGCTCATCTCTCATTATACACCCAAACGCCGCAGGGAGCAAGTACAATTCCCTTCCTTTCGGGGTTCCGTCCTCGGAGATTCCCTCTTCTCCCTTTAGCAACAAAAGGCCGCTTACAGATCTTTCACCCGTTCCTCCCGCCTGGTGGTAAGCAATATGGATCTCTAATTCTTCAAAGCTTTTCACTTGGCGTTGGTTATCGCGCCAAGGGCAATTCCTAACCAATTCTAACTCGAGCGTGCTCTCTCTTAATTCCGTCTGAGTTGTTACGTGCACATTCTTTCCTGATCTTGATCCCATTTGCGAGTTTTCTCCCAATCTCAATCCCATCCTCGTTGCCATGTGCGGGCCGGGCCCTGATCCCGCCCTCGTCGCCATGTGCGGCGGTGATTCCGATCCTATTCTGGCCGCCATGGGCAAGCCGGGGGTGAACCGAGGTCGTACCGGACCCGTCTCCGGTGCACGCGGGCTGTGGCCGTCAACCCGGGCACGCGGGGTGGGAGAAAACCGCAAAGCGGCTTGCGCACGTGAGTTAGAATTAGTCACGAAGGCGTAACAGTTGATTGAAAAGATTGTTTACTTACACCCAAAGATGGTATCAGTGTAGGCTGGATAAGTTTCCAGGCACAGCTCCCGCTTGAACCCTCATTGGAGGATTGTGACAAAACGATTGCTCCCACGGAGTTTGCTAGGCTCCGCGGGTCCGGTTAAGTTGGGTTCAAAAAGTTTCCCCGGAGTTATTCAGGCTCCGCGGGTCCGATAAGTTTTCCCCGAAGTTTGCTAGGCTCCGTGGGGTCCGAAATTACAGGAAAGGGATACGTCTAGGATTGCGCTCGGCGACGGGGAGAGGCGAGAAGCGAAAGCTCCGTAGGCTCGGTTCTATTGCCTCTCTTGCCTGCTTAGGGGAGACGTGTCGGGTCCGCGAGGGTCCACAGCGCTTGGAGATCTTCACACAGAATCTCTCTCTCTTCCTCCCTCCTCCGACTTGGGCGGAAACTACCCAAGCCTTTTGTACGGCTAGCAAGCCAATCACTAGCCGCCACGTGTGCCTAAATTAGGAGTTGGCCAATAACATGGCGCGGACCCTAATACAAATGGCGGGAACTTCTTTACAGTGTGTATCACTACGATGCAAAAGAGATGCACACTGCAAAGAAGCTGCAATTCGGCGGGAAATCCCCCATTGCATCAGAGCTCTCTCTAGCAGCAGAGAGCTCTACCATGCAAAGAAAGTGACAAATTTGGCGGGAAATAATTTAGCAGTGCCGAAGCACACACACAAACAAAAAATCACAACTTTGGGTTGTGAGCCTCAGTATCTGAATAATACTGCTCAGTAGTGTGTCACAGCACTAACAGTGCTACTAATTTATGGCACAGTATTGTTAGGATGCTGAGAAGCAGCATCACTTAAAAAGCATTTGCCAGAGCTAATACACAGTCTCTGATTACTGCGCTTTTACTTAGTACTTGATTCTACTAAATAAATGCACAATAACTACTGTGCAGTAACATGTCATGCAGATGCACCCAGGGCATATCTACACGTGCATTAATGAACTTCTGCTACTGTGCATTAAATTTGGTACCTCTAATATGATGTACTACGTAAATGCACATTAGGGTGCTAATGCACAGTAGCAAAAGCACATCTTTTTAGCAGCACTTAATGTGCAGTAGCCTATTTCTACTGCACACTAGCATATTCGCACTGTTTTCAGTGTGATGCTTTAATGTGCAGTAGAATAGGCTACTGCACATTAAAGAGCTCATGTAGATGCACCTACAGTGGAGGATTTTGTTAAACTTTGAGTGTAGACAGAAGTGCAGCTCCCTGCTGTAACTGAATGCTCTGCAGGAAGCATTCTGAGTTACAACGATCTCCTGAAACAAACAGAAGTTCACTATTGGTTTCAGAGGAGAGGTGAATCTAGCTTCTGCCTGCTAGCATACAGCCAGCAGCAATGGCCCTTAGCAATGGCCCTCTTCTCTCCCAGCCTGTCCCTGTTTCATAATGGGAGGGAAAGGGGGAAAGGAGCAGGGGGAATTCATTCTTGGGGTTCCCCAATTGGTGCTGAAGGGTGGGGAATCCACCTCAGGAGGAATCCCTTGCACCCACCCACCCTCCAACAGAAGCTGAAAACCCCCCAGATTGAACTCCGTCTGTTCTCTTTCCCCCCTTCCATTCTGAAAACAGCTTGAGGCTGGCAGGCAGGCAGACAGAAGTTACAGAAAATGCTCTGTTTTGAAATGCCTTCATCTGGCCCCTCATGCAATGGGGGTTCAGAAGTTTACCCAATCGGCCATTTTTAAAGCTGCCTGCAGCCATGCACTTGTGTTTGGTCACAGCTATAAACCACTCTTATGTGGCCAGATTCACTGAAAATTGTCACTTCTGTCTGCTCTCTGCCTCCTCCCAGAAGACCTCCCCCAAAAGACCTCAGTGTAACCTCTAACAGTTAGAATTTAGTTAAAATCCTGAAGCATAGAGTTCAAATATGCACTGAGACAGTTTTCAGCATTAGATATTATTAGACTGCAAATACTCATTTTCCATACATCTGTTCTATAACTTGCTAAATCTTTGGCCTCAGTGGCTCACATCAACACATTACAAACTCTATTTACATGTGGAAAAATTATTTTATTAACTTTAAAATTTGAGTCTTTACATGTCATTGATTGATTACCTTCTTATTCTTGTTTTGTGAGACAGAAAGATGAGAAAATGTCAATACCTCCACCATGCCAGATAATCTGTATTGTATTAGTCTCGTTACTAAAATGAAGAATCCCAGTGTTTTCATCTCTTCAGGTTCTTTTCTTTCCACAGAAGAATATTTCTGTGTCTTCTTGCCATTGCTGTTACCCTTCTCTGAACCTCCGCTAATTCGCTGGACTGATGTCCTTTTCTGAGGTGATGAGTACTGCATACTGGATTCTAGTTTCTCAATTTAATTAATTTCATCCTGTTCCTTATACATCCTGATACCTTACTTTTTTTATTTTAATAACTTACATCTGTTTTATGGGCTATATCTCAAAAATCCTGGATTTATTACTCCTTGTTGATTCCAGGTTATGAAAGGTGGCATATTGCATATTATTCTATCTCATCTAAAGAGGGTGACCATTCCAAGAGAGTAGGCACAGAAGATAATAATCAGCATTCTGTATTCTCCTAAAGTAAGAAGCTGCAATCCTATGGTCTACTGTATGAAGGGAGGTATTGAGATTCCAGAGGAACAGGGTGAGTACAGTTTAGACTCTGATTCAGAATTTTCAAAACTAGAAATGTAAAAATTATGCATGTGGCATGTAGGGTTTATTGAAAACTTTCTCTGATAACTGTGTTCATGTTGTAATAATGTTGTATAACTTAGTTTCCCTCTGGCTACCATACTTTAGGGAAATAATAGATAAAAAGAGATAGTGGAGCAGAGTTGCCTACACGTGAGACAAGTGGAGTCCCAGTATCAACAGGTTTTGAATAGTTTCACCGGCACATCAACAAAGGTAGAATTGTTCACAACACCTAGCAGGCTCCAGAGAAGCTTAATAAGATTATGACAATTGATAAGAGAATGGGAACAAGCAGAATGTCCACTTGGGGAGAGAGAGTCTGAAGACAGAGACCAGCAGAGCACCTTTGGGATGCAGGAGTGAGGTCAGACTGCAGAGAGAGAACAACTGAGTTATCTGCAGGGTACTCAGGGCTGTGCTGGCTGGATTGGGAACAAAGGGACTTCGTACATTTTTTGAGGGAGCACGGTCCTCTTGGTCAGTGAACTTTGCTCCAATAAATTGTTTATTTAAAGAGGATCTGTCTACTTTGCTGCTTAGAATTTTGCATAGCATTTTTTCTCCCCAGAAAGAGATAAAGTACCTCTCTCAGGAACTGTAGGGATTCTAGCTTCTCAAGTCAGGGCCATGCAATAACCATGGAGGACCAAAAAGTGAAACACCAGGTTCTATGTCTGACTCCTTCCTTGGGAACAGTTTCACTTAATGTTAACATGTTTTGCTTAATAATGTGGGTTGTTATGTATACACTACAATTTTTGGAAGTAGGTGTATCAAGTCTTTGCTTCACTAACAATAAACCTGATGATCTGTTGATCTGATGATCTGTCGCCACTGAACCAAGCCTTTGGTCATCATTTACAGAAAGGTGTTGGCTCCCTGGGTAAGCATAGCACTGCACCATTACCCAAACACATTGCCATCAGAATATTTTTTTCTGTTAAAAGTGACAACTTGTGTGGAAAAACGTTAAAAATTTTAGTCTTGCATTGGAGAAATACATTTAAAAAGTAAATGGCCTCATCTGAATTTTTCCAAGCATTTTGGACTGGTAATTAAGCTGGAGAACTCTCAAGAATCAAGTTTTCCTATCAGGTTATAAATTATTCCTAGTTTCTGCAAAGCTAGAATGCAATTGGAAGAGTCAGATTTGAGGGGTAGGATAACTCAACTCTCAAGTTCTGCCCCCCCCAAAAAAACCTGGGATCACTACAAAAGGAAGGTATATACAAAAAGCTGCAAAAGAGAAAATGGGAAGAAAATTTGCATGGGAAAGGAAAGGTATTTATAGACTATCAGATGGAAAATAAGTAAGGTGTCTTGCTAAAATTTCCTATTAAAAACACACTAACATTTACAAGTCACATCATTTTTACTGGGGCAGGACAAAGCCCAGCTTTCTTTTAAAGGAAAGACTAGAATGAAAAGTAATTTTCCTGATCTGTCTAGCACCTTTTCTGCTCATCCCGGCATGATGGAAATGATAGCTATTCACTTTTATAATGATATGAAAGCCTTTGCAAATCTTAGCTGTATCATATAGTTAGTGATTATTTAGGAAAAGGAGCTATTTCTCAGTTTCCATGTTTGCCTTCAGTGGGTACATCTGTGCTTGTTCACACTCCACTAACATGATGGTACATTTCTCCCCAGTTTTTCATTTTTAGTAAGAGAGGGAATACACAGAGCTGTTTTCAGAGATTTCTTGTAGGTCTATTTTACTTATTCCCTAGGGCTTCTTCTTGCACAATATTTTATGAACATAAAAATTTGGGCTTTGTATGCCTCAGAATCTTAGGCCTGCTGAATCCTAACTGCTTTGGCATCTGGTTACCTGAGAGATCGCTTTTATGCTTATGTGACACTGTCACTTCTGCAATCAGTGAAGGCACATAAACTTCTATTGCCTGGATTATATGTTTGATGTGTATTCCCCTTGACTCTGTAGTATGCACCCTTTCATTGCCAATTGTGATTATGAACTAATTAAGTTCAGGTGGGCTGCAGATCTCAACATTTAAATTTGGTATCCATGAGGTCCTAGGAGCAAAGGATGGTAGATGATTACTTAGCAGGGATCCTGGTTTTCTCTGATAAAAAAATCCCTGATTTTTGGATTTAAAAAAAGTAACCCAAAATCCACATTTTTCCATGATTAAAATGAAATACAACTATTTATGTATTAATGGCATTTCAATAATAAATCAAAGTAAGTTTATTCATGCCTTGATGTAGCACTACCTCAGTGATTCTCAACCATGGTACCAGGGAACGCTGAGGTGCCACAAGATCCTTTGAAGGGTGCGGCAGGAAGTTCAAGGAGATAAGCAGATATGGGCAGGCTCAGACTCAGGCTTTCCCTCCCTGGCTGGTCCCCACTCGTGTGCCCCATTCCTGGCCCCCTCCCTTTGCGAGAATATATGCACTGTAAGAAATAAATACATTCTTGAAATGGGATGCCACTCAATTCACTCCAGAAGTTATGAAGGAATGACTCAAGTCTAAAAAGTTTGAGAACCACTGTTCTACTGCTTGCGGTACCAGAAATTAATCTGTTCTATTGCATACAGCAATAATATGTTATAACTGAAGTACATTACAGAAAAAAAAAGAAAGGTAAGAGATAGATCTGCATTCTGGCCTAGTCAAATACCAAGGCTAGGGACATAAATTACACATAAACTTGTTTAAGTGATCAGAAACTGCTTTAAACCTGTAACAGCAGATGCTCAGTGCACATAAACCAGTTTGAAAATGACTGAAACTGGTTTGACATAAACCTGGTTGAATGTAGTATCAGACTTAATTGATTTGGCTCAAACCAGTTTATGTAATGTTTGTCCCATACCCCTTGTTGGTTTAAGGTAAACCAGACTCCCCCAGCATCCTGACATGCTCTCTGAGCTGAGTGAGGCTCTCTGCTCCACAGCAGGCTAGCCCCTTCCCTCTGCTCCCTCTCTGGAGCTCTGGCAGAGACTTTCAGGTAAGAGCATCTGCCTGGCTTCTCCCTGCTCAGCAGGGATTATTCCCCCCTCCCCAGGCACCTCAGCATTAGCTAGCATACTGTATGATGGCTGCAGTCCATGCTGTGGGAGACAACAAAGGCAAACAGGTTTTTTGGAGCTAATCAACAGGTAACTTAATGTCCTTCCTTGGAAAAGCTGTTTAAGAAGAGCTGTTTAAGAAGAGCTCCATTAGTTAATGGAGAGAGGTTTTGTTCTCTTAATGGGTGGATAAACACTGAATTAGGGATGATAAGCATTTCCTGCTGGGCTCCCCAGGAGGGGGTGGAAAAATAAAATTATCCTGCCAGGGCCTGGCCACGGCCCACTCAGCTCAGCATTATGGAAGCAAGGGAGGTCTGCTCTAGAGCCCCCTGGCTACTAGCCTGAGCCATTGCAGACATGTGCCTGAATTTTTTCAGTCCAGGGGGATATCTGTGCAGTTACAAACTGGTTTAGCTTAGCCAAGGTAGACTAACCTGCAAAGATTGAATCAATTCAGGCTCAGGCTTTTTAAATGTCTGTCCCTAGCCCAAGCATATGTACAGCATGGCAATGGCAATCGATGGCAGAATTACAGTTAGAGATGAAAATGTCCTGTTTAAATGACCTCATCTAGAATCAGCAAATCATTTTGGACCTGGTCATTTCTTGGCTAATGTGCTAATTGCTAATAAACAGAAATACAACAAGGGAGTATGGATATTAGGAAGAATTACTAATTTCAAGCACTTCATTACTTTTAATTTTCTAAATGTAGTTTATACAAATATTTGTCTTGAATAATTTAGAAGGGATAATCCTACCTTGAGCAGGAGGTTGGAATAAATTACCTTTTGGGCTAGGGGCAGACATTACACATAAACTAGTTCGAATGATCAGAAACTGTTTTAAACCTGTAACAGAACAGAAGCTCAGTACATGTAAACACATTTCAAAATGGCTGAAACTAGTTTAAGATAAACCTGGTTGAATGTAGTATCAGGCTTAACTGATTTCAGTCAAACCAGTTAATGCAGTGTCTGTCCCAGACTCCTTCCTGTTTTAAGTTAAACCAGGCTTCCCCAACATCCCAGCATGCTCCTGGAATAGGCTGTGCCCTCTGCTCCAGACAGCTCCCTTCCCCTCTGCTCTCTAGCTGGGGGCAGGGGCATGGCCAGACACCAATGGGCATGACCCCCTGCAGCAAGGGAGCAGGGAAAGGGTTTATTCCCCACCTCCCCTCTCCCACCACAGCACCACAACTGAGGTCTGCCTGGCCAGTGTATAATAGCCTGTCAAGCATTTGCCCCCCTCCACAATCCAGCAGCAGGGACAGGGGCACTGCTCTCCCAGAGCTGTTGGGATAGGGCTGCAGGGCTGAGCTGGGCCAGCTCATAGGGGTCAGGCCCTTGGCTCAGGCGGGGGGGCATGGGAGGTAACTAGCCAAGCAGTGAGTTGCCTGGACTGGCTTGGAGGCACCAGTGGGTCAGGAGTCTGACAGTCACCTGCTGGGGGGGATCATGGCTGCCATCATGCCCCTGCCCTGTGCAGCATGCACCAGCTACAGCTGCACAACAAGCTGCATGCTGTCCAGGGCCAGCAGGGCTCTTCTGCATCCTTCGTCTCCAGCTGCTGCTGCCACTGCCACACAGCTCTGAGCTGGTGTATGAAAGCTTCAGCCCAGTGGCTTCTGCCCAGTGGATGGATCTCTGGCTCCAGCTCTGGCTGCTTTCCACTCAGCACCCCTCTGCCCGACCCCAACAGAGGCTGCTCATAGTGGGCGGAAGGCAGCCAGACCTGGAGCTGGAACACTAGGTACTGGGCAGAAGCGACTGTGCTGAAGCTCCCCCAGCCCTGAGCAGCAGTGCACAGTGGGGCAGAAGCAGAAGCCACACATAGCGGTGAGGGTAAGAGAACAGCCAGCAGCCAGCTTCTCCTCTCCTCCAGCAGCTACTCCCCCTCTCCCTCCTGCCTCTGCCATACCACTCCCGTACTTGAAGGGCAGGAGGGAGGGTGTTGCTTCACCTCAAGGCATGGAGCTCTGTGGCTCCAGCTCCAGCTGCCTTCCTCTGCCCGCCGCGCATGATGAGCAGCCCCATGTGGGGAGTGGGTGGAAAGCAGCTGGAGCTGGAGCTGAAGCTGGAGCTGGAGCTGGAGCTAGAGCTCTGTGCACTGGGCAGAAGGCATTGGGTAAAGCTTCCACCTGTGCAGTCTGCATAACAACCCTCCCTGCCCCCTCTGCCTCAGGGACCATGCCAGCTGATGTCTGGCTGGACCGCTTTCCCTGCCACTGCCACTGCCACAGTGAGGGGGAAGCATTTGGCAGACCCCAGCTCAGATCTGTGTGACAGGGAGGTGGGGGACCACTCCCTGGCCACTTCACTGCAGACTAGTGCCTGGGCTGGCAATGCCCCCCCCAGCACATCTTTCCTGCAGCTAAGGGCTGCTTTAACACCGCCCGGCTCCTGGCCTGCACTGCAAGTATGTGCCTGCATTTCCTGAATGTCTGTCTATCCACGTGTGAATTGGTTCAATTTAGGCAGATTAGACTAACTTGCAAAGATTGGATCAATTCAGCCTCCCGCTTTTTTAATGCCTGTCCCTAGCTTTAGGGATCCTATTCTATGAACAGGATATTTCTTTGTATAAACACTATCTCATGCTCAAGGTAATGATTGGTTTTTGGTGAGCATTTTCATGACTTCAAATCCTCTTTTGAAATGAATATGACTGTTTATGATACTTTCATAGGACCACTGGAAATAAATGCAATGGTTGAGGCCTATGATAACAACTAGCATTTACAGCTACAATATTAAAACATAGATATTTCAAATTCAACCACATAAAAAATTGGCACAACCACAAGGTCTCTTCCAGCCCTAAACTTCTGTGAATCTGTGAAAGAGCTGGCTGAAGATTTATATCTCCAATTAACTTCTGTTTAGCATTCCTGTGAACACCTCAATTCTGACTAGAGGTATACATATTAACTTAACTTAGGTGCCTACGTTTGTACATTTGAACTTATATCACTAGGATGTTAGAACACTTATATACAAATGCTAACCCAAGGTTGGGGAAATCTTCATGCGAGTTGTCATTTATGAGAGTCCTTGCTTGTATTTGTTTTCTCAGACCTGAAGAAAATGTACTGCATTCAAAAGCCTGTCTAAGTCTATCCCAACCATGCAGGGCATCTAATAAAAGGTAGGCATCCACAAAAATCTTTGCCTTCTGCAAGAAGCAATTTGGTCAGATGGCTATATTACTTTTATATCTATACAGAAGTAGTCTGAAAACAGGCAGAAGGCTGGTCATGGTATAACCTTAAAAATCCCTTCAAGCAGCAACATATGCATTACTGCTGCTGCTAAAACTTTCATTTTAACTCCTTTGCAATACCGTACTTTGCAAAGATTTGCCTTTGGTTTATCCTAGTGTGAAACTCAGAGGATAGAATTTGAGTGTTGTCAGTGTGCCAAAACAGATGTAAAAAAAAAACCAAACCAACATTTGCTACAGTGAGTCATGGAATGTGTTTGAAAAATTAATTCAAATTGGCTCAGATAAGTAGATTATCATCTGAAATGAAAACTAGCTGAAAGAATTGTAAACAAAGAAAATGCTAAAATCTAGTGTTCCCAGCTGTTACTTTGGGGGATAGTAGCCAGGTGTAAAGATCAGTGTTAATCCAAGTTTTACTTAAGATCTTTATTAATAGATCTATTATAATTAGGTAGTTATATTTACATGTTACATGAAGGACAACATTGTTCCCTGCTTGGTGGAGTATACAAGGGGCAGGAGACAGGGTAACTGGAGTTCCTTGCCCTTTCTGAGGACTTTCAGCACTGAAGTTGGGCTCCCTTGTAATCATAGCAGTACCATTGTTCTCCCACTGCCAAATGTCCATACCCATGGGAAGCTCTGCAAGGCTGGATGATGTGGTGCCATGGGCTGGATCTAGCCCACAGGATGAGGTTGAACACCCCTGATTTAAGTGAATATGTTACATTCAATATCATTGAAATCCATGGGATTATTTATGGAAATAAAGTTAATTACTTATGAGTTTCAAAATTGGGGATTTAAGGAAAATTTGTGGCAGTGTAATTAAAAATTTTCCCTTCCTTACCATTATTTGTTGTTTTGCATCTGTGTTACATCTAAGCAATGAGTGTAAACTGTTTGGAATAGGAGCCATATTCAACTTAAAAAATGCCATCCCTATTGATGGTACTGTAAAAGTACAAAAATGATGTTATAGCAAAGATGGGGGCTGTGATGGTGCAGGCACTAAGGTACATGGTTGACAGCCCAAGAGGTCATAAGTTGGAGGTCATAGAAGAAGTGCTCATGGCATGGCTCTGTCAAATTCCAATGAATCTGCAAATTCTACTAAATACCTTGTCACAAGGACATGAAAAAGTAAAGGATGGTAAAAATTATACTAAATTTAATGTGAGAAAATTACTTGGATAATGAGTCAGAATTCATTCTTCTGGGGGTGCTCACTTAATCTATATCTCCCAAGGCAAATGGTGGAAAATATCACTTTTAAGCACTGCCATGTAAAGCACTTAGTACACAATGAAAAAAAAAATCTTGTTTGATAGGAGATGCAATAAGTCTACCATATAAAAATTTATTTATTTTTTCTTAAATACATTTATAGTTCTGTAGAACTATGTATATTTCTGTATTTTACACGTCATATGGTATGTTTTAGTGTTTACAAGCTAAAGATTTATCAACCAATTAAGGCTCATTTGAGAAATCTACAATTTTTCTTCTCTTTTTGCTTTAGCTGACTGCCTCTAAGGTAACATTAGAAATATTGCTAATTCTTCATCACATCATTTGTATAGCCTACTGGTATGACCCAACTGCATAGCAGCTGCAGCTGTAACTAAATATTTGAAAATATGTGGAAAATATTTTGAGATGCATCAAATAGTGAATAACAAAAGGAAATAAAATATAGCAGAAAGTAGGGGGTGTGGGGGGGGGGGTGGGGGTCTTTTTGAGATTATAATTATTCAGGTTTGCATCCAGTTTGAGGAAAACTCTATTTGTTAACATGTTACACAGCATTCTGTTATTTTGTGTATGGTGTTGAATTTGATGGATAACACCCTTGGCAGTTCACCTGGCTTTTGATTCCAGAAGAGCTCAAGTGTCTCATAAACACAGTGCAATTCTGTGTACAGGTACCTGAGATACCTCAGGATGAACTAGGTACAAGACCAAAAGGAGTTGTTAAAATGAGCATTCAGAGGACTTCTTAATTTTTTTTTTGACATTGCCTTATTCCCACTTCCTGTTATATAGATGGTGGTAGAACTTCCATAATGAAGTAAACACCTACACAGTCCAACTCCATAATTGAAAGTAATGAAGCTTACACCATTGGAGTCTGTTTCTAAAATTGTCTGATAGACAAAATTACTAATGACCATAAGGATCAGTGTATTGGCCTTTTTCTCCTGATTTTTTTTTTTTTTCACTGCTGAAGAAAACTCAATTTTCCTTAGGCAGATTAGAGCACTATAAATCAGCAGTGCTCAACTTATTGAGCAGCCATTAATTGCTCCCAAAGCTGTGGCAATTTAATACTACCATCACTTCTCTGCTGCCAAATTTTCAGACAAGTGAGGGGCCCCACCATCTGGATGAAACTCCATGTGTGCAGCATCTGGCCCAGCACACATGGTTACTCTGAAGCCAAATCCATGCATGGGGTTGGCTGTGGAGCAACCCCCTGCACAGGATCTGGCCCATGGATCAGCACTGCCCCACCCATCTGGCCTGGAGATACAGATAGATTGTGCACCATTGTAACAAATGCTAATTGTCTGCCAGAGTGGTACATAAGGAATTGCTACAACTACAATTCAAAATTATGCACAGAGCTGTTCAACCATGCTGATTTTAGGAAGGAAAATGTGGCTTAGAATTCTGTCTTCCCATTTGAATCAATGAGATAGGTCAGAAAGTCTCCTGCAACACAGGTAAGGCCAGATCTACTTTACTTCCTATACTGACAAATTAAAACTCAGTGCATCCGTAATATTTGTCCAAAACAAAATTATTAAGGTTAGTGGCAGAGTAGGATTAAAACTCTTCAATCTTAACTGCCTTTGGTCCATTTAAAAAATGCTGCCTCTATGAATATTTATCTTTTGAGAAAGTGGCATCCAGCAAAACTCTGTCTTTTGAAAATTGGGGAATTAAGCATTAAAGTATAGTATTATTATTATTTAGTTTTGCATCCCACCCTTGCCAGAAACACTGCTTCTTCTGAGAAGAGGAAACAGTCACAGAACATGAGATACTTACAGGAAATTATCTTCATATGAAGCCAGAACGCCACCTTCCTCTTTTATTTCCTTTTATTGACACTTTTATTAACACTCATTTTATCAATGAGATCCCTTGTATTGATTGTTCAGTAAAAGCTATCTTTCTAACAACCATCTGCATCTTCACTCCCTAATATGACCACAGCTCCTAACCATGTTCCTTCCTGTAGGCCCTGGAAAACCAAAAATATGGGTCCAAGTACTTCCTACCCCCACCTTCTCCCACAAGTCCAAGTCAGGCAAGCACACTGAAGGCTCTGGTCAGCTCCAAGATATTGAAGTTTATTAAACTCATGCTTAAAAGTGAAGGGAAAAAAGAAATTGAAAACATGCACAGCCACAGACCACCCACACACTGGGACCAGACCTACAAAGGACAGGTGCAAACACTCTCTCCTGCCCTCCCTTATAACACTATAAGGTGTTATAGGCAATATTCCCTCTAAGGTGTAGCGATCCGTGAGTGCATTGCTTTGGTCCACTCCCATTAATAGTGTAACAAACATATGACCACTTGAATAGCAATTGAGTTCTGCTTAAGCACTCTTATGTATTGTTTAGATAAGCCTGGTGGGGCTGTACAATGTGTCTCAAGGACAGCAGCAAGGTATTGTGTTTACAGGATCTTACACATTCATTAACAGATTTAAGAGTTAAAATTGTCAGTTGTCACAGCTGGAGGGTTAAGGTCTGATTCCCCTCTCATGAAATCAGATACCAGCATAACCTCAGTACCTGAGTGTGTATTGATGAAGACCTCCTATAGGTACTTACATATTAAATTAAATAGCTTTATCCAAACATTGTGACAAAGAAAAGTAAAGTAAAGAAAGCAGTAAAAGAATTCTGTGCACCACTAGAAGTCATGTGAGCTGCTTACATGCAATGATTTCCTTCTATGGTGTTTATAGGTTCATATTTTCTTTTCATCTCTGTCTTTGCAAATCAGCAGTGACCTAATTGAAAAATAGAAATGTACAGTGGTGTAAATCTTGTATAAGAGGGAAATCAAATGCAGGGCCAGTGCACAATCTTTGGGGACCCCATGAAGAATGTAGTTCTGGGGCCCCTGGACCCTGAGGCTCTCTGAGGCTGGGGCCAGGGCCAGGGCAGGGGCCAGGGCCGGGAACTCCTCTCCCGCTCAGCTGGTAACTAAATGAATGTCCCGGCACACCGGATGCAGCAGAAGAGGTGGTGGATTCTGGCCGCAACAAAGTAAAAAAAAAACAGCTGGAGCAGTTCCCCAGCACCACGAGGAGGCACTCTGCCCCAACCCCTGTTCCCACCCACGCCCCCACCTTCCCTTGCCTTGTCTCACCTTTTCTCGGGGAGAAGCCACTGCCTGAGGAGTGAGGAGCTTACCTTTGGTAAATGTCCTGCAGCAACCCTGATACCTCCACCATGTTCTGTGCTCAGCTCCTCTCCAGGTGTGTGCGTGGCATTAAAAAGTTGGTGCATGGCCATGAATGCATGCATCTTGGAGGGAACCTTGGTTATAGGTGTTATAATCTGTTTGTCAAGGCTGAGTTCTGTAGAATGTGTCTGCAACTCTCTCTCATACTCTTCCATATGAGTATGAGTCTTTACTGCCAAGATTCTAAGATAATTTTCCCCCATCCTATACAATTAACCTGCTAGCACTAAGGATGCCATTAGCAGACAAAACAGACATTCCTTACTGTCTGGCACACATAGATCACAAGCAACAATTTCCTAAAGGATTTTAGATTTCCTTGGTAATATAGGTTTCCCTTGCTTCATGTTGTACATGTGTTTCTGGAAAACGGTGCATAATTTGAATTTGTATACAGGGAATCTACTTTACAACATAACTGTAACCTGAGTACACCCAAGGGTGTGCCCTATTCTCAATTGGATGGGATGGGTAGGCAGTAGGGGGTGCTGTGAGAGGGATGCCAGAATTTCAAGCAGATCCCTCTTTCCTTTATAGAGTTAGCCCAAGCCCAAAGTTCTTAATTGTATACAGTTTATTAAGTTATAATATACATAAGCATAAAACTAAATATCATATAAATATATTTACACACTGAACATTAACCAATAACCAAGGTCAAACCCTAAATAACACTATTTACAACATCACAATACAACATTTCAATTACAAAATATAAGGTGCAAATGTGAACAATCTTAATAGCATCTATTCCTTAATAGAGTCCCTGATCCATGACAAGAGATAGTGGGGTCCCTTTGGGGGGGGTGGGCAGGAAGCACCAGGGGCTCCTCCCCTTAGGCCTTGACTAGGCAGGGGGATACTCACCCAGCCCCTTCTCTGGGTTTGCCCACCCCAAACGTCTTTCCCTTGTGGGACCCAAGGGCCCAATGACTCATGCTCCCTCAGGTGGCAGTGGTCAGGGTACAGCTCAATGGGGTCTCCTCTGCTGGAGCACCTCTCTAGGCCTCTCCAGCACCCTTGGGCTCCTCCCCACCCTGTGCCCCACTCTGGGCACCGAGGGCTCAGCTCCTCTCAGCTGCTGCACCACTGCTGCTGGCTTCTGGGTGCTGGGCCTCACACTGCAGCACTACTGTTTCCGAGGGCTCTTTTAGCACAGGCTGGGCCCTTCAGGCTCCAGTGGGCCATCCTCATGCTGGGCGGCTAACCCAAGCAGCCTCCGCTGCTCCCTTGCTCCCATGACTCCGACCCACGTGCTGCCCTGCACACTGTGGGACCTGGACACTTGCCGAGAGATGGGGCCTCAGCTGCCTCACTGCAGCCCCCAGGCCTTTGCCCCATGTGCTGCTCTGTGTACTGTGTGGCCACTGGCCCTGCTGGGGTTGCAGGCTTGAACCACCACTTGTGGCTCCCAAAGCCCATGCTCCATGCACTGAACCACGCACCATGATGGGCCCAAGCAGTCTCACACTGTTCTAAGGGCCAGATCTCTGCACACCATCTCATGCACAGTCAACAGCCTGAGCAGTCTCACACCACTCCCAAGGATGCACCTCCAGTGGCAGCTTCAGGAGCCTTGAGCCTATTGCCCACTGGGGGAGGGATCCCCAGCTCTTCTTGGCTCCACTTTTCTTGATTCCCTCCCTGCATCTTCTCTTTGTGCTGGGCATGTAGCTCCTTTTATACGCTCCTGGGCTCTGCTCCTGAAGTCTTCTAGACCTGACAGTTTGCAGTCTTCAATCAAGTCCAGGGGAGCTCTTCTCCCTCTCCCCTCAGAAAAGGGGCATGACTTTATTTCTCTTGCTGCCTCCTTATTGGTGGATGGGTTCCACCAATCAAAACAGCAGAATCTCAAGCCTGGGACTTACCCCAAGCTCTGAAAGGTGGCCTGCTACATAACAAATAGGGATATGTTCCAAGACCTCAACTCTACTGATCCATTTCTACCACTTCTACAAGACAATTTTGGTACTCACCAACAGCAAATGGTATACACAAGCACAGGGTGGTGGTGAATGTTACTATAATGGGGATGGCAACTAAAGAAACACATGTCATTGACAATTTACAAGGAGCATAGATCCACACAGGGCACTATATTTTGGTGCGTCACTCCCATAATGCACCGCACAAAGCAGCTGACTGCGGGCTTTCACCACACCAAGTGCATAAGAGTGAATTTACCTCACATATAATGAATTTTTGGTATAAAAAGGGTCATTGCATAAGAGCAAATTTGCACATACAGAACCCACATAAAGCGAGGGAAACCTTTATAGTAGGGCTACGTGAAGCTTTGGTTGCTGATTCAATTCAGCAGAGATTCAGCAGCCAAATCTCCGAATCCGAATTGAATCAGGAGACCCTTTAATCTCTCTGGATCTGAATCAATTTGGAGAGATTCGTAAAGTTTCAATGATTCAGACATAGACGCATCTTTAAATGTTTTTTCTACTTACCTCAAGGTACCAGGTGCAGCTCGTGAATGCTGAGATGTTGGGCTGGATGGAGCATCCTACAGGAGTGCAAGGGGGTCCACAGCATGCTTGTCTGCAGACCCAGAAGTGGACCAGAAGCACTTCTGGTCCATTTCTGGGACCACTGGTGAGCGTGCTGCCCCCACCCCCTACGCTCCCCCAGCTCAGTGACTGGTGCTTATTGAGTCTGGGGTGGGGAGCACCCAGGGTTCCCCTGTAGGCAATCACTGAACCAGGGAGGATCAGGAGGGTGCAGGTGGGCCCCCCAGTGCACTCAGCAGCAGATCCAGAAATGGACTGGAAGAACTTCCAGTATGAGTACCAGAAGTACTTCCGGTCCACTTCCAGTTACACCACCGAACACACAGGGGGCCCGTGCTCCTGTGGGATGCTCCATTTGCCCCACCGTTGCAACATTCATGCGCTATGCCTGGTACTTTGAGGTATGTAGAAAAAAAATTTTAAACTGTCTCTCTGGCCAAATTGCTGATTCTCTGAATCGGCATTGAATCTTCAGATTCAGCTGAATTGAATAGATTCAATTAGTTGATCCAAATCAACTAATCGAATCACTGTCCCTGGTTTGGGCTGAATCAGAATTTGAATCGAATACGGGCCTTTTCTTAGACCCTTACTGTATAGTCAGAACTATGAACAGCGTGTTGCCCAAGCCTCTATCTATACCCCTGTTCTGCTATATTTTTCCCTGCCATAGTTTTGACCCACACTGTCTCCCATGAGTCAACCATGCTTCAGGCACCTCTGCCTCCACACAGAATGTGTTTATACCTTACATTTATATTTCATGTTCTTGTGTTAGATTCAGGGCTGTTTCAGATCCAAGTGACCGTTGATATGAAAGGAGAGAGAGGACCTGAGACCTAGGAATGTGTAAAAAAAATTATGTTTTGATTCAGGATCAAACAATCAAACAAAAAACCTGCTTGATCTGAACTGAAATGAAAAAAAAAATGTTTTTTACCACCCTGAAATGAAAACCTGACATATTTTTTTTCATTTTGGGTTGAACAAATTGTTTGGTTCCACTTGAAACAAACAATTTGTTTCCTTTCCAGGCATTTTAAAAGCAGCAAAGATGTTACTGAAGGGCTAGCTTCAGACACGATTCACAGAATCAGGGTGAAGGGAAAAAGGAGGAAATTCCCTCCCCTATTTAACTAATAACTAATTGTTAGAAAATGTGGGTGAGCTCAGTTATTATTTTCTCTACCTGAGAGATTTTGGACCTGCATCCCATCTCTTAGGAAACAGCTCTAATTCCTATTCTACAGAATTATTCTTTTTTCAATATATAAGCAGAGAGATTGAGAAAGCAGTACCTTGGAATTCTGTATAGCATGATGGTTAGGGCAATTACTTGAAAAGTGGGAGAACTTTTCATAGGAGTGAGATAAGAGAAACGTAGATAAATATTGGTAACATACTTATAGATTATTCAAGGTCTACAAGCATGCCCCATTGAACTTCCAGTTACCATACCAATGAGCAGCCTATAAAACCTGTTACCTACTTTGCTATATTCATACTTTCAATCTCTCTAGGATGTGTGTATATTTAGTCTCCATAAGTATAGAAAATTATGCTCTTCCTTTAATAACATTTTCTGTATTGCTTCTTTCAAAGGAGAAACAAGTGTCATGAAAAACAGAGATAAATTTCACATAATTGAAATCACTTGGGGGATAAGCAGAACCATAGTTTGAAATTCACCCGTTAAACTCTGTAATTCTGCTTCAGATGTGAGTGAGCAAAGTTAGACTAAGCTACATTATAGAAACCAAACTGTAAGAGAACCTAAGTAAGCCACTTCATGTCTATATACTATATAGGAATCTCAAAGGTGTATAAATGAGGTCTGTATGTCTCAATGCAACATTTTTATCTGAGTAAGAACACTCCCACCGAAAAGAATAGTCCCTGAAATGATGGCGTTGAAATGGTGCTAAGATTCCACTCACTACATATGGAAGTTCCTACCTCCGCTCATGAGCAGGGAACCTGGTTTTCTCTGATTCAAAACAAAACAAAACAATTTTGGCTTAAAAATAGTAACCCACAATGAAATGCCACTAATATATATATAATGTGTGTGTGTGTGTGTGTGTGTGTGTGTGTGTATTTTGGCTTTAAAAAGTTTGGCTTAAAAAAGTAACCTACAATCCCCATTTTTCCATGATTAAAATGAAATACCACTATATATATCTCTACATTTATCTGTGATTAAAATGAAATGCCACTAATTTATATATATATTAGTGGCATTTCATTTTAATCACAGATAAATGTGTGTGTGTGTGTATTAGTGGCATTTCATTTTAATCAGAGATAAATGTAGATATATATATAGTGGTGTTTCATTTTAATCATGGAAAAATGTGGATTTTAGGTTACTTTTTCTATGCCAAAAAAATGGGGATTTTTTTAATCAAAGAAAACCAGGATTCCTGCTTATGAACCAGCTGCTCAAATGCTCCCACATTGAAATCCCTAACCACGATCTGCATTCATGTGAAATATGGAGAATTCTAAGAGTGTGAATAAGCATGAAAATTTAAGAGTGCTTAGAATAGTTGATCTTTTAACAGAAAGGCTTATCAATCTTAACTATTACAGAACTGACAAGACACTATGAAGCTATTCTCTGCATGCTCGTTGACTGCTAAGAATGTATTCACTTACATCTCATATATAGGGTAGCTCAGTAGAGAGAGAATAATAGAAAAAATCTTGGCTTATTTTTCACAGTAGTACTTAGAGTCGAACCCACCGCATTAAGATCTTGGACTCACAACAATTCCTTTATTATAAAAGGAGCTATGATAACATCTACTTCAGAGAATGACTTTCATGTGGGCCCCATAAGCAATGTGATCCATGTGTGTGGTCATGAACTGTGGGGCATTACAAGCAGCATGAAGGTTTGCTTGAAATTTTCATCAATAGCTTGCTTTCTTCAACAGCAGATGGTTTCATATAAGGATCATGTCAGAGAAATTTAGCAGGTTGAAACAATAAACAAAGCTTAACAGTGAAAAACAGATACATAAATAACTTGAATGTAACTATCAAGGATGTGACCCAAGAATGTTTTCAACTACTATAATCAAAATGAAATAGTTTTGCTTGCTTTCTACATCAAATTTTTTTCATTTCTTGTAAAAAGGAGCACACTAACAAGAGAGAATACACTTAATTTCACAAGATTTAAACACCACCATTAATATGCTAAGGACCAGATCTAAAAAAAGTGCTTAGATGCAGAAGGGATTTACACATAGTGTGTGGGTCCCCACGTGCATGCATGTGTGGTTTGCAGCACCACAGGCCTCTTTGTGGTGCTGCAAATTGCATGCAGTAAATGTTCAAACGTTCCCCGCACTGCATATTTGCACTGCAGGGCCAAACTTTGCTACCATAGTTTCCTGGTGGCAAAAAAATAAAAATAATGCAAGTAGTGCAACTCGTACTCAACAAGCATGCACCAACACAAATTGGGGCTGGAATATCCACAGCAATGCTGTAGCTGCTGGCCAGGCCTCTGTGCTGCCTCACCTGTGCCCAGGCCACGAGGTAAGACTTCTGGTGCTGTCTCACCTGTGCTGCCTCACCTCTGTGCTGCCTCACCTGTGCCTCACCTGTTGCTCCAGGCCACCAGGCAAGACTTCTGGGTCCAACACTGATGTTGGTCTCAGCCTCCAGCACTCCCTAGCTGAAGACCAAGGAGAAGCTGGGCAACAGCAGTTTGGCTATTGTGGGACAATTTGTCCCACAGTGAAGCACACATGCAGGGGTGCACACTAAGGCAATGTGTGCTGCTGCAAGTGCACACCCTTGCATATCTGGACTAGCCAGTGAAGCTAAATATTGCCATCCTTAACTTTGAGAAAGCACTGTTTCATCCTCCAAAGCTGGAATTCACAACTCTAAGGCAGTCACCAAAGAACCTCTCCCAGACAAGATTTGGCCATGGCTATTTTTGTCACCTATCCACTTAGTATAATAGCCTAGGGGTTAAATTATATGCCTGGGATGTGAGAGAGCTCAGTCTATACCTTCCTCAGCTGAAATGTTGTTCAAATTATATGGCTTGCATACCACATGTCCTATAATGTTGTCTTTGCATTTAATGTTTATGGGACTAAATGAGTAGAGTGCAATGGGATAGCTTCCTTCCTACTGGATTCAGGGGCCAGAACCTAGGCCCTTTCTCTCCTTGGGTAATGCCCATCTCACTGAGGTCTACTGCTTCTAGCTTGTCATGCTTCCAGACCCATATATCTTCCCTCTGGGTTGCCCAGTGGACAATTCAACAAGAGAAGTGCAAAGTACTCTTAGCCTTACTTAGCCCATGGCCTTTTATTTAAACCAGTGATGGGAAATGTAGGTTAAATTTCCTGTGTTTCCTATTCCCTAAGCAAGTACCCTAATCTCCAGGCTTTTGGGCTAAAAGGTAGAAAGGCCTGCCAGCCTTCTCCTACATTGCCATCACATGGTGGCTAACTGTGGTTTCTTTCTGTTAATAGTGCTTCAGGGACTTAATTTTTTTTTTTTAGTTTTGAAATTAGTAATATTTGTATATTTAACCTTAACTGATACTTCCTTAGTTTTACAAGATACACAACTTAGTCCTGAAAATTCCTCCAACATCGTGTTCACTATATCTCTAAAATTCCTGAGATGAATTAAGAGTGAAATAGTAAAGAACATCACCCTTATGCCCACCTGCCAAGGGGATTTATAACAGGTCATACCACAAGTCCTTGCTATATAATTTTTCCAGTCATGTTATTGCTTTCCTTATTTCAGCTAGTGGAGCCTATCTTGAATCTTTAAACGTGCCCAGTTCCTTCTGAAGACTTCTCTTAACTAAATATACATGGTATCAGCAAAATTCCAAGTAAATTACATGTGAAATCCACAATCTCTGGCATATCTTTCAATTACATGCACCTGTGCTGGATCAATTACCCTGCTTAATCTCAGCAACAATAAATGGCCCGCAAGTGTGTTCCATTAATTAAAATACTATCAGCCTTTTCCAAATGTATTCCTAATGTATTCTGTCTACATCAGCTTTAAGGGCATCCACTCTTGGATGGACCACTGGGTTTTAAATTTAATTTTAAACTCCTTGCCACTCCCTACCCACCCGCCTCCCAAAACACTTTCATTCTCTTTGTATGAAGAAGTACTTTTATTTTATTAGGTACTTTGGGGCTCTGTCCTATTAAATTCAATTGAATTTTGTACTATAACATTTCTCATTTTAAATAGAAGGCTGTATTCCTGCTGTTCCTGCTTAATTGTACATATGGAGCTAGAGTGGACGACTCTCTAATACCTTCTTTGACATCACTCTTTTGTAAATCATGTCCATGCATGAATGTAATGCATCAACCCCTATAGAATAGTAATTCTTTTAAGAGTTAGAAAAGCATGTTTAAATCATACTTATGTGCTTCTGACCTTTCTAATAAAATGATTTAAGAGAGTTTTACAGATTAACTACTTCATTTTGCACTCCTGGAGAACTCTCTGCTTGAAACACATCCCAGTGCCTCACACTGATTTTATATGATGATGCAATTCAATTTTTTAGAAGAACCATTTTTAAAAGCCATATTGCTAAGTACGGTTTTATAAAATATTTATAAAGAAAAGCTGGGACAACGTAGCTTGTCTGGAGAGCTTCCGGTGTTCAATTATCTGCTGCAACTTAAGTCAATAAAGTTTATAACTTTTTCCTGATCTTTCAGAACTGTTTTGCAGATAGATTCAAGTTAAAAGTAGTATAAAATTTAGGCAAATACTATTGTTTATAGATTGTTTTATTTTCATGTTAAAATGCCAGGACAATCTCAGTTTGCAGATTACTCTTTTGCTCATGATAGCAAGTCTAACTTTTCTGAATTGCCAATTGAATTATTTATACCTTCTTGACATGTAAAATATTACAACACACTAAAAAGTATTCAGGAGAGGGAGTTTGGTTCCAGTCCCTGCCCCCACCTCCTGTACTTCTTTTTGCTTTTTTAATAAATAGTCATTGGATAAGATGCATATATAGCAGGTCTAGAACCAGAGGTGGGCTAACTCTTAGGGTAGGGCTTCAAAAAGCCTGAGCCTGAATTGATTCAATCTTTGCAGGTAAGTCTAACCTGGCTAGGCTGAACCAGTCTGTAAGTATACAGATATCCCCTCTGGACTGAAGTAATCCAGGCAAATGCCTGCAGTGACTCAGGCTAGAAGCCGGGGTGGGGGGGCACTAGAGCAGCCCTCCCTTCCCTTCCACCGTTCTGAGCTGAGGGGGCATGGCCAGGCCCTGGCAGGATGCTCTTATTAGGGAGGGGTTCTCCCCACACCCTCACTGCTCCTGACCAGCAAGCAAACCAGCAGGGAGTTACAGAGCATTTAGTTACATATCAGGGAGTTACACAGGGAGTTGATAACAGCATTTATCAGCCCATCAAGAAAGCAAAAACTTCTCTCATTAGTTCAGGCTCTTCTTAAACAACTTTTTCCAAGGAAGGAACAGAGTGACATTACCAGCTACCTGTTGTTTAGCTCCAAAAAGCCCTAAGCGGACACTATCCTGTCTGCTTTTGTCCTGTCTGTCTTACACAGACACCTCTCAGAATTAGCTAGCATACCACATGCTGGCTATAGTCTGTGCTGTGGGAGAGGAGAGGGGGGAATCCCTGCTTGAGCAGGGAGTGGTGTGTGAGGGGTGGGGAGGGGAGATAGGGAGGGGGAAGCCAGGCAGGCACTGCTGTGCCTGCAGTCTCTGCCAGAGCTCCAGCTAGGGAGTGCAGGGATGGGGACAGCCCTGCTGGGGAGCAGAGAGCCCTTCCCAGGGATGCAAAGCATCTGGGATGCTGGGGGACTCTGATTTAAGTTAAACCAGGAAGGAATCTGGGACAGACATTGCATAAACTGGTTTGACCCAAATCAGTTAAGTATGATACTACATTCAGTGTGGTTAATTCAAACTGGTTCCCCCCATTTTCAAACTGGCTTATGTGCACTGAACATCTGTTCTGTTACAGGTTTAAACCAGTTCCTGATTACTTAAACTGGTTTATGTGTAATGTCTGTCCCTAGCCTTAGGATACAAAATGTCCTAAGTTTCTCCAGCCCATTGAATCATGTTTAAAGTACTTTTCTTGCAAATAAGACATAGGGGTTCAAATCCTTTAGGCCAAGGTGATAATCTAAGGAATTTAAGCATCTTAATATTTTTCTGTCTTCAGCACAGTAAGGAATTGGATTGTGTTTAGTAACTAGAAGCCAAAAGCAGTGTAAGAACCACTTAGACATCTTAGAAGTGTATTAGGTCTAGGACCATAATAATTACATTTAAAAACCATATCCACAGGGGAAGGAACCAAAAAACCTGAAATAAAAGCTCTTTTACTTCATCTCACATGTTTCAGACCTTATGGTTCCTGTATAGAAATATATCTAGAGGAGGATATAATAGGGAGTATTTTCAGAAGTGCAAAGTATCAGCTTAATTTTATTTCCCTTGATCTCAAAGGGAGTTTCAATGGGAACAGTTGAGCTAGCATACAGTTCTTCTGAAAGTCCCTTTCTGTGTGTTACCATGCCAACACTATTGGCCCTGCGTGTTTCTTCTTTTCCAGGAACATATATTTTACAATATTACGGTTACAATTTCCTTAAGAAAAAGCAATGAATCTGTACATTACAAATGAGAAGAGGAAGAAAGATGTGAAGTCTATAGTCACTTGCTGTATTATTTGCTTTATTGTTTTATCTTACTCAGATAATCCTATGTGGGCCAATCTATTTTCTGACCTCAGTGACTGCTTTTAATACTAAAGTATTTGGATAAAAGAGGGGCTCCACCTCTTCCAGTCTTTTAAAAGAAAGCAGCCACACTCTTGCATTTTGTACAAAGCCCGATTCTACAGGTCTGTGTTGGGCATATTCTGAACATGTCTCCAGAATCAAGCCCTCAGAAGAGATGGCTAGACAAATGCCTGATTTCTGGATCATGATCAACCTTCTGTATTAACTACGCACTGAGCTCCACACTCTGGCAAGGCTGAGGTACTTCTGATCATTCACAGAGACAGAATTTTAGGCAGTTAGAGAACTATAATGTCAAAAAAGACACCTATAGAGTTTAAGTTTAGGGGGAAACTGAGAGGGTGTTTTCAGGATCATAGTTCTGAACATAGGTATGTAGATTATGCCTAGGTCCCACTTTAGGTTCCTAAATCTCTTGAATCTGGTCTTTCATGCACACTGATAAAAATAGTTATATGCTTACTTTTGCTGTTGCTAGACAAATGGCCAATGTGCACCCCTAAGTCTCACCTGGTAGCTCACAGTGAAAAATCAACCATGTGTAATCGTGGCTTCATAACACAAACATTACAGACATCACTAGTGATCAAAGCTAAGATTTTTAGTACTTAGAGACCTTACTACTCAGAGAACTCCTTTTGTTGTGCATTAGAGTAGACAGTATGGTTCTAGAAATCCCATTGGCAGAATCAAAATATATATAGAAGTG
Organism: Alligator mississippiensis; assembly: GCF_030867095.1. Taxonomy (NCBI): domain Eukaryota; kingdom Metazoa; phylum Chordata; order Crocodylia; family Alligatoridae; genus Alligator; species Alligator mississippiensis. The sequence goes on from NC_081824.1 coordinate 400,049,064, forward strand.
ATAATGTTTCCCCCTAAACATTTAGAATAAATTTGCAATATACTTAAGAAAATCAGCTACCTACTCTGGTGAGGGTGCAGTTTTATAAAATAGGTCATGGACATGTATTAAGGGAAAATAATCTACCTACCAATAAATGTTTAGGAGCCCACCTAAGAAAGGCAAGACTAGAACTAATGCAAAATTCTCTCAGGACTCTGACAGAAGTGACACTTGTCATGCAATCGGCCTCCTGAAATTGCCCTATAGTCATGCTTTTACAAAAGTGCATAGCTGCAGAACAGTTTAAAGGTGGCTGATCATGTAACAAATTAACCCTCATTTAATGAAAGATCATATTAAGACACTCCAAAGTGTAGCACCTTAGGGAACTTTTGTTCCCTAGGGTCAATTTGGCAGTGCGATCACCCCACTTCCAGTGTATTCTGCAGGCAGCAAGGGAGCAGAAGGGAGGGGGAGGGAAGTGCAGGCAGGGTTCGATCAGGGTAAGCTTGAAGGGGGCATATGTGGATTGGGGCTGGGTGGGTTGGAGCCCCTCCCCCCCCCTCAGCCTTATGGGTCCCCTCCTTCAGTTAAAGCCAGGCAAACATGAGCCCGCAGCTCACCCTTCCCCTCCTCCCTCTCTCCTCCCTTCCTGCAGAGTGCACAGGAGCTGGGAGTGAGGGTCAGGGCTGCATCAACCCAGCCCTGATCACAGGACAGGCAGGAAGGCTTTATCCCCTCTCCCTGATTAAACAGATGAAAATCTGTTGTGTCAGGAGGGGCAGGTCTCTCTAACTCATGTTGCTTTATGCAAAGCACCATGAGTAAAGCAGGGACTTGCATGCCTGTCAGCACCCACAAGTTACATCTGTCTGAACATTAACATTAAGTCTCTTTGGTTTAACTTCTAACTTCAGGTTATTTTGTGTTTCTTCACAATAGGAATTAGCTGAAGTACTTTATATTTGCAGAAGCCATGATTGTTATAGTAGAAAAAGAAAAAAAAAAGAGTCACTACAGGACATATTACAAAAAAAAGTATTTGGGCACCTGACTCCTATTTCAGCACATAAACTACCCCTGAAAGCAAAATCTGATTTTAAATGCTGCTTAACCTCTCTCTTTCACTATGCCATTACTTTAATGATATTGAAAACCATAAATGTCATCTACCTGACATATATACCTTCAGAATTTTTAACTTAAATGACTCCATTATTTTATCCCTCTCTTTTGAAACAATTAAAAATATTCCTTCAAATATGCTGTAGATACTATCCATTTATTGGAGCCAAAACAAATGGAATGCATGCAGTCCTTATATGAAAGATCCCCTTTTATTGTCATACCTCCTTAATATAGAGTCTGTGTGTGTGTGATATAGGGTAAAATCAACGGAACAGTCAGATCCAAAAAAGGATGTAGATGCCATAAAGACCTCAACTCTGTGGCTGCCTACATCTGTACTATGGCATCTCTAGGAGAAGGCAGGAAGGGGCAAGCAGCTGCCCAGAGCCTGTGTTTGGCCTCAGCTGGGGCCTTAGTTCCATTGATTCACTACATCCCCAGGTGCCACCATCACTAAAGTCAAAGGAGGGGATCTGGTGAGGCTCCTGATGTCATGCTGGAAATGTGCCCACCTGAGCCGAGCCGAGCCAGCCCAGATGGCAGCAATCGGCACTCAAGTGACAGGTGGGGCTGGGTGTGGGCTCACCTGGCTTCCATGGGCTGTTGCCCCTGTTCCTGCATTGGAATTTCCTGTGGCTGCTTGCCCCCGCCTTCCCCAGGGACATGGCTGTGATGAAAGGGACTTCAGCTGGGAACTCAGTGCGGGCTTCAGTGGGGGGAGTCCTTCAAGTCCTTCCCAGACCCACTCCAGTGAATGGGTCTTGGGGCTCAGATGGAACTACGACAGGGGAGGGACACTCTATACCCCACTGACCCAGGAATGTGAGGTGTACTGCTGAGCTCCACTCCTCCTGCCACTGTTCTGCCTGAGATGGACCCCCACACTCCTACCCTGAACAAAGCCTAGGGATCCCCATGCTGCTGCAAGTAGGGGCATCCCCATGAAGCCAGAGCCTGATTGGGCTGCAGTGTGAGTACACCTCCTCTGCTGGCTGCCTGCAACTGACACATGCATGTAACTGATGGATGATAAGGTAGCAGGGGGAGGTGTGCCTTCTGAGCAGCTAATTGAGGACTGCCCAGCCACTCTTGGCTGCACTCGGCAGCATGCAGCAGTCCAGTGAGACCACTGGGAGATGTGGAGGAGTGTCCCAAACCTGCTGGCCTCAGCCAGTACAGGCAGCCCAAATGTCTACCTCCCACCACCAAAGGACAAATGTGTTTTCTGTTCACACCCAATCTAACCTAGGGCTCTTAGAGTAAACCATGTAATTTAGATCAATTCTGCCTCTGGCTTTTTGAATGCCTGTAACTCACCTATAAGACTGAAGAGTGCATAGTTCTGAGTCAGGTCTCTAACCTCTGAAGATGTTTGGTTCAGAAACACTTTTTTTCCTAGCATTTCCTTACGCCTTGCTATAGATGCTTTCCTACTTGATGCACAGCATTTTATATTTCCCTTCAAGGTGGCCAGTTGACCCAGTGTAATATATAGGGATCATAGGTTTTACATCGCACTCTAGAAACCACAACTATGTAGTCTCTAAAGCACATTTGCTTGAACTTGATACCTGCCTCAATCTTTGTGATCTTCCACAGGAGAAAGCTCCTGTTTCATATTTTCTGATTTTTGTCAGCCCTGCCTATGGAGTCTTGGGAAAAGTAGAAAACATGGGTTCATATACCATCAAGTAGAGATTGGTTGGCCTAGAACTATTGGTTTCCCACTTCCTGGGCAACTGCCTTAACCACTAGGTTCTTGGACAAAAGATTGGGCAGCAGTACAAAAGTATCTTATCGGCCGCTGGTGTGCACAATGCTTTTCACTCATGGATTGGGGGAAAGAGGGGTGACAGAATTTGTGTACTTTCCTAGACAGAACAGGATCTTAACAGAGCAGAAGGCAACTTAGATGATTACATGGTTATATTAGATCACTTTTTAATATATACAGGGGGCATCTACACGGGATGCTAAATATGCAGTAGACTAATTCTACTGCACAGTAGCCCATCACTGCAAAAGCCATGCTAATGTGCTAATGCACAGTAGAATATGTACTGTGCATTAGCATCACAAAAAAAGGCATGTGCCAGCTCTACTCAACCATGTACTAGTACCAGTTACCATGCATTAAGAAAGCAGCTATTATTACAGGTAGTAAATTTAATGCACAGTAACTACGGTGCATAAATGCATGTGTAGATGTGCCCACAGTGGAACATGATTAGTCCAATAGGAATTGTGGAGAGAGCTCTTTAGGCCTAAAAGGTCATATAGAATCTACATACTTTAATGGGACTGTTATCATTGCATGGGGTGGAATAGGATTGTGTTTAGTGACTTAGGTACCTTAAAATTGTCTGAAAGGCACTAAGGCACATTAAAGACAAAATAAAGTTTGGCCCAAGGTGTCTAACAGATATTGTCACTAGCCATAAGTAACTTTTGTCCTGTTTAATAAAAAGTAGTGATAGCGTTAGTTTTCTCTTAAAAACAACTCCTTACAACATCCAACTTGCCTGACAGGATACACAATTCCTGATAACCCAAAAGGTAGTGTTATATGAGGAAACACTAGATGGGTTGTTGTTTTTTTTTTAACATGGCAAAATACCTCTTTCAAGCACATGAATACAAATGTGTTTTCTGCTTCATAGACCTACAATAACATAATTCAGATAGAGTTTGTTTTTTTTTCCTTTGCTCTCTTGCTTTTACAGTGAAGGAAGAGGTAAGCTGTAAAGTAACAAAGGATTATGTTTGTTATGAAAGGTTATGTGTAGAACAGAACAGATTTCTACACCTGCTTGTTTAAATCCACTGGTGTCCATATTCCGCCTATGTGTTTGTATGTGCCAGAGTAAATTTGATTTAGTTTTGAAATACACATCCTAACAAACATAATTTTTGTTTTAAATAATTAATTAAGCTGTATAACCCCTTAACTAATGCATTTCACAAGAGTAAATCTGTATAATATATTCCCAATTCACAAAGTGATCGCTATCTGCAGATGGCCGAAAGAACATATTTGACACTGCCAACATTTAAAAAGGATAACAATGCCAAATACAGCAATCCCAAAAATGTTCAGCAGACTGTGGAATTGAATGTGATCTGGTGGCCAGAGAAAAAGACTGAATGCTCAAAGAATTCTGAAATCTTAAATAGACATGGAATGAAAAAAGTTTGGACACAGCAGGTGCCTCTGAACACAAGAAGTTTTATTAAAAAATCACAGGTAAAAAATGTAACTTGAACTTTATTTCATTAAAATGTAGATGCCTCCTCATACTATTTAGTAAATACAGAAAACACATATCTAGAATGATCTCTTACAGCAATTTCTCCATTGTCTTCCATATAGTATCCTTTTAAAATCAACACTTCACTTTTAAAACTAGGACTGGGTAGAACCTGCTTTCTGTTTAAGCTAGCATGCATAATGGAATAGAGGTTCATAAAATATGGGGTCTGTACACACACACACACACACACACACACACACACACACATTTCTTTTCTTTTGGGTCAGGGACAGGTATTTTGATGCTTGATAGTTTAATGGAGTGCAAAGGATTATGAGGGTCATAGAAAACAGACAGAAACAAATCCTAAGGGACCACGTCATCATCTTTGCTTAGGATTGTCCCTTCAGTACAATTGCTAATGTTTTAGATTTAAAAATTTCAAGAAGAGTAGATTATACCACTTCCATTACAACCAACTGCAATTATCTAATAGATCTGACCTGATTTATTAGCTTGAGAAAAAAGATATGAGCTAAATATAACTTTTGATTTCTTCTATTTCTTTTGTAAAAAACTAAAAAGAGAGCCTTTAAATGAATAAAAGGTTTTTCATGCTGTTTTATTGTTAATGGGAATGAGGGAAATAATTTTTAATTATTTTTAAATTAAAATTCCTTTTTACTGTTAATGATATATGAAGTTCCCCAAAAATATTCATAGTTCTAAATTATTTCTGAATTTCTTCACTTAATACCTTTTAGCATATAGAACAATCAAAAACTGTTCATTCTGAATACTAAAATTTACTCTTTATTGGTTTTAGTGTCTCAAATAATACGGTATTTTTATCTGTTAAATTGCATGAATTGCATGAAAAATGTAACTACAAGTAGCATGACTTGGTACTGAATGATGTAAGGATAGAAACTTCCATTTTGACTGTCAAGTGATTGTGGGTTAAATAAGAACTTTAATATTTAGTTTTCGTAAAATAGGGAGCAAGTCACACTTTCTCCAATAAACTGTGCTTTTTACTTATTTACAGAAAGTGAATGCAAGGGATATAAATATAAAAGAAATTTGTTTTAAATTGTGAATTAATAGTTTGAGACCATTTCCTTTTCACTATTCTTCCACTTTAATTATTAACTTATTACAAATGTTTATTATGAGAATTTCTAGAACTCTCTAGAACTACACTGGTTTATAAGAAATACAAATGTCCCTTCCTCCTCCCTCCCAAAGAAATAAGAAAGAAAAGAAAAGAAAAAAAAATTGACCACTGTCTCAGAGTGTAAAAAGACAATGGATGGATGCAAACAGAGAGAGGAGGACAAGAGGCAATATTGGTCAGTAGTGGTTTAAGCACACAGGTGGTCCAAGTGTTAAGGTGTCCTTACCTCCCAGAATCAAATTATGGAAAAAGAGGCTGTAAGTGATTTGAAGTAGAATAATAAGATTGTTTAGATAATTTTGTGGATGGTATAGGAACTCCTTCCACCTTTTTACTAATGCTTGGAAAAAAGCAGAAAGTGATCTTTTTTTTTTTTTTTTAATTAAACAAGTGATGTAGGTTGACATGAGAGGTAAGTCATATATAGGACCTGATATGACAATAGCCTAGGCAACAGTTTTAGCTGAGTGGATCCTGAATTTTAATATTCAGCTCAACAATGCACTATTTGTAAATCTTTCCAAATTCTTCAGGGTTTAGTTTGTGAACAGAATTCATGAATGATACATTACAAGGGTTAGAAGCATTTCAACCCTTGCAGGTTCACTTTGAATTTCAAGATCATCCAAGGGGGAATCACACTGCCATATCCTTCTCCTTTATATCTTAGTAGGATTTAAAACTTATGCAAGCTTTGTAAATGTTTCAAAATTCAAATCTAATGCTTAGTCAAAGAGGCTGTAGGGTTCCATGGGAATATTGTGCAATACTATAGTTTTAAACCCATGTAAGTAAATATGAGCTTTCTGCTTACTATGGCTGCTTACAGAAGTTATAAAGGACACCTCGATCACACTATAACTTTCTGTGCTTTACATGAAGTGCTTAAAATTACAGCATTATTGAAACCTAGCACATGTGTGGCTCCTGTGCACGAGGGCTCAGTGCCTCCATGCACTGAGAGAGGCCAGGCAGCAAGGGGTGCTGACCCTGGCTGGCTGTTAGTATGGGGAGGGGGGGAGGTACCTGGCAGGGTTCAACTCTCCCAAAGCTGGTGCAAGCAGGCATTGGGAACTGTATCCCTAGGAGGCCAGGGACCCACCCCTCAACACTGATTGCTGTCTTCATCACTCCCCACACCTTCATGGAGACAGCCAGCTGGCTGGAAGAGTCTTTGTGAACTCTTTGACTCCATCCTGTGGCAGACCAGGGGTATGACACTTGACCATCACAGGAAACTGTACAGAAGTTCCCTAAGGTGGTCTAATTTAGAGGGCTTTCATTTACTATCTGATTTACCAAGGGTTAATTTTTCACATGATCAACCATTGTAAAAGTTCTCTGCAGCTGTGCATGTGTGTTATGCCATGGCTGTAGAGCGCTCTTAGAGTTCAGATTGCATGAAAAATATCACTTCTTTCTGAGCCCTAAGTTAACATGAGTAAATCATATCAATGCAATTTAATTTTTTTCTTTTTTGAATCTTTTTTCAAATTGATACCTATTTGTCTGAAATCAGTTATCTTCATCACCACACCTATATAGTGTTAAAATATATATGATTATAAACTATTGTGCTGGGGGGGTTATGTTTGTTTATTGATTGTTTTAATCTTCAGTGTGCTTTATTTAATTCAGAAGAAATCATGGGATCTTTAGTCTCATGTCTAGGGTCTTGTTTATGGTAAATAGGATACATAAAACATTAAAAGTTTAGAAAAACATGATGCATTTTCTAAAATCCCAGTTAAGACTATAAATTAAAAAGAAAAAGTAATTAACATAAAAAACAACAAACACTTAAAAGATAAAATACATTCAAGAACTAATGACAAGGAAACGGCTTGCACTTGCTCTTTTCAGTTCCTCTTTTAACCATTCAAAATTGATTTTTTTTAAATAAAAATATATTTGGTGCTTTATTTTAGTTCTCTATGACATCCAAAGAGCAAAATTAAATCAACTATACACTATATATAAACAAAATAAAACTATATATAAACTGAAGCATTAATTGGAACACAGTATAGAACTCAGTCACATCTTGCCCTGTGAATTTTGGGGGGGGGGGTTGGGGGGGGGAGGGAATGGGGGGACAAAGAGATGTTAACACATATTCTTTACATTTTTGTCAGGCAACATAAGGCCGTGTCACATGTTACACTTAAAATATGTTTTTTTAGATTGTAGTGAACATTATTATAAATGAGAAAGATTTCTGAGCATTCACATGGTAATGCTTACTCATATCTAAATAAAACATGTCCTAAGCACCAGAAACATTGAAGACTGGTGAGTTGCAGTATGCTATGGGGTGATGTGACTGACAAAGAATTAATGTTAAATAATACTAAATAATAATAATTTGGTCTCTAGAAAACCCTGAAAAGACTATTTAGATACTTTAGGGGAAAAACACAATAATATAGGTGTAGCACTGGCTGTGAGAAATGATGTATGGCCAGAGGTGACAAGAGAGGGAATGTGGCAGTGACTTGGTCATGTCTCTTGACAAAAAATAGCTTAAAAAGGTGCTTACTGAGGCATCCTGCGACAGCTAAACCCACTTTCTGAGGGTTAAACCTGGTTTTCTGCTGCCTATGTATTGCAGAATGCTCATATCTAGAAGAAAGAGTATAAAAAGAAGCCATTGTGGTTAACCATTTCCTGTATTTTGCTAATGCATCTTTCCATAGCTTAAAGCCAGCTTCATTTGCGATGATGCAGATAAAATTAATCATATAAAGAAATGCAAAGGCTTGTACTGATATTGGTTAGTCATATAAAGAAACTTTGTAGTACAGAACTATAATTGGCTGCAAGCCAACAGGTAGCTCAAAAAAATCTATTAATTTGCTGGTGCATCCAGAAATCAGCTGAAGGAAAGTGGCTTGGTAAAAGAAGCTATCATTGTGAAAGTGAAGCTGCAGACCTGGAATCAATGGAGCAGTAAGTCCTGAGAAACTCGAAGACTGATTACCAGGGTCCTTCCCAGTACCCCTTCGGACAGCATAAATTGGAGACGTCTGACTTTGCTGGATTTCAAAGGGCTTGTTGTATACCAGGCATAAAAGGGGACTGCCAATAAGTTGCCAACTCAGAGATTTACTGTCTGTCTTTGTTGTGTTGTTAAGATTTGCATAATTTTGTATTTCTTATATCAATAAACCTTTCTTACTTTTTTACCCTAACCACTCTCTCAATCCTGAACAAACCCACTGCAGGCAGCTGAGACAAGGGAATAAAATGTTGTTTAAAAAGCATCAGGATCCTAGGAGATTCTTTCTACTAGTTGTTGAATGGCCTTTTTAACAAATAGTTAATAAATATTCTAGTGGCTAATGTCACTATTTTCAAGTTCTGGATGCCTAAAATTAAGGAGTAAAATCTGTATCTAGGCATCAGTATAGGTAGCTTTACTTTCAAAGCACCTACAATTGCAATCAAACTTTAATGAGGGACTATGAGCTCAAACCCTGTGAAAAATCAGGCCATTCAGTGGCTATTATTAAATATTGAATTGAACCGTTTAATTTGTTAAGTGAATGTCAGCCACCAGGTTCATACTCTACAACATTGTAAAGTGTGAATGACTGAAAGTATTTTTATTTTCCTGGCTGACAGGTTCTGCAAAGGTTTCTTTTTCACTGTTTTATAGTCTCATGTTCATTTCCTTAATTTATATTGCTGGTAGGAAAGGAAGGTAGGGTTAGAAAGGACCTCACAAGGTGACCCAGTCCAACCCTCTGCTCAAGGTAGGATCAGCTCTGACTTAACCATCTAAGGCTGCATCCAGATGAGCATGGCCATGCAGTAAGTGGCTTGACAGGCACATCTGCGGCGCCACATACTACATGTTCCGTTGTTCTCTGCACTTCAAGGGAGCAGTGCGGAAGGTCAAAAACACATGCCAAAAATTGAGGGGTGCATATGGCAGCAGTGTGCACTGCCCATAGTTAGAGTCTGGCTGGCTGGAGCTGCATTCTTCTGCTGGCCAGGGTCTGATGTAGCTGCATCCCTTTGAGGCCCCCAGGGCCCCAGGTAAGGCTGCTGGGGCCAGCCCAGTGCTGGTCCCAGCCTCCCCTACCCACCCAGGGTAACTTGCAGTGCACCAGAGCACACGTGGCATAGGTGTTCCCCAGGAACAACAAACAGCAGCACAAGGTGCACTGCCACTAGTTGTCCCCAGGGAACCAAATGTCCACACACATCTGAATACAGCCTAAGTGGTCATCTGACAGTCCCCCAACTAAGTGTCTGTCCAACCTTATCTTGAAAACATTCAAGAATGGAGATGCCACACTTTCTCTAGGTAGCCATTCCCAAGCTTGACTACCCTCGTAGTTCATCCTATTCTCCAACCTAAATTTCCTCTGTTGCAGCTGGATGTCATTGCTCCCAGTCATGTCTCCTACGGGCACTGAGAAAAGCCCATTTTCATCCTATGTCATCAGCATGGATCCTGGTTTTCGTTTATTTAAAAAAATCCCTACGTTTCAGATTTAAAGAAGTAACCCAAAATCCATATTTTTCATGATTAAAATGAAACACCATGAATATCTATCTATCTATCTATCTATCTATCTATCTATCTATCTATCTAGATAGATAGATAGATAGATAGATAGATAGATAGATAGATAGTATTTCATTTAATCACTCTCTTTTTTGCTTCTCTCATTCCTCGGAGTCTCAGACCAGCAGAGACTCCCTATGCCTGAAGAGGGGTGACTGAACTCAAAAGCTTGCCAAGCATTTTTTTTTCCAACTACTCAGTTGGCCTAATAAAAGATATCAATCATCTACTCAAAGAACCTTGCCGGAAGACTATTATCAAATTCTCCCTCAGTCTTCTCTTTGACAGAATAAATAAGTCTCGTTCTTTCAGCCTTTCCTTGTAAGTCTTGCTTCCGCACCCCCTAATAATTTTTGTTGCTCTCACTAGACTCTTTTCACACTAACCATATTCTTGTTAATGCATGAGGCCCAAAACTGGCCACACTAGTCTAGATGGGGGTCTTACCACTGCTGAATATAGCAGTAGAACCATTCCTCTTGATTTGCAAGTAAGACTCCTGTTAATAAAATCCAGGATGCTTTTGGCTTTTTTTGCAACAAAAGCACACTGTTGGCTCATACTCAACTTATGGCCCAGTGTAACCTTCAGGTCCTTCTCTACAGTACTGCAGCCTACCTAGTCATTCTCCAGTCTGTATTTGTATACTCAATCCTATCATCCAAATCATGAATGGAGATCTTGAACAACACCGGACCTAAGACAGACCCCCCTAGGGAGCCCACTTGATACCTTCTGCCAACTAAACACTAAGTCACTGATGACTACTTATTGAAAAGAATAATGCAACCAGTTATGTATCCATATTACAGCACTCTTGTCTAGTCCATGGCTGTCTGGCTAGTGGCCTACAGGCTGCATGTGGCCCACACATGGTTAACATGCAGCTCTTGGGCTCCCACCCTGCTGCTACTGCCCTTTGCCCTGGATGCAGCACCAGCTGGAGCATTGGGTATTTCCTTCCCTCCTCTCACTTCCACTGCCTGACTTAGCCTCAGTGGGTGGGGTGGTTCAGCATGGTGCATTCTATTCACAAAACCTATCACCTTGTAGTAGATGGAAATCACATTGGTTAGGCATGACTTGTTCATGGTGAATCCATAGTAGCAAGGTTCTTTTGATATCTAAGGTGAGGATCTACACAATAATTTAGGCACCTGAAGTGGGACTTTGACAGAATTTGCATGTCTAAGTTCAAAATTGTATCCTCTGGATTATACCTCTTGCTAGGTGGCTGCCTAAATTACAAAGTTACCTTACTTTTTTATCTTATAGTTTCCAGGTTATCTGGAGTTACAACTTTGTGCATGTCTTGACAGGGCTGAGAAATTCAGATTGTGTCTACAATAGTTAGAACTGACCTTAAAGGCATTCACAACTCCATATATGCCAACCATTTACACTGAAAATGTCTAGATTTTCTTGCTAATAGCAGTCTACCTGAAGCCTGGAAACACTGTTGAACTTCCTGGTGTAAGACCAACACATGCACAATCAGGAGATAAAATATGCTGAAAGTAGAGACTGGAACAGAACTAAATGCCTTAATCATTAAGTTTTAGAGTCATGCTCCATTGTGTACCCTTGCTCTGTAGCCCAATAAATCTTGAATTCTTAGTTGTACTGCAGGATGGCATTAACAGGAAGGGTATTCAATGACTCTTTACGTAGGAAATGCTTATTTAAATTTCCTGTCTGAAGAGAAAAGTAAACTTCAGTTTTCCCCTTTCTGAATTCTCTAAATACTTTTCTCTTACATAAAAAGGACAGTACCAACACCCTTCTCTTTTAACAGAAAACACTGAGCCCTATTCAATTTTTCGAAAGAAACATGGTAAATTCCAGTCTTCATGTGATCACAGCAGCTTCTGGATACCAAATAGACTGAGGAACCTCTCTGTAGCCAGCAATGAAATGTGTGCACCCCAGGGAGAATTGAAATTTCAGGCACATTCCTGTGTAGCAAAATTTCCAAATGGCTACACCTAGGAACTCCCTACTAAATGCATTCATTACTTGTATCTTAATATGAGGAGTTTGCATTTGTATTAGATGTTAAAGTATTCAAAGCAGGGTTCTAAATGCCACCTCTAGGGGCAGTCACTAACAAGCTAGGCCTTTCAGTGACTGACTTTTAGGCACATGAATACTTACTTGGATCTAGCCCTAAACATCTCTACTCTTCATCAGTTTCATTGTATCCCAGACATGGGCACGTACTAGATGGCGGAACAATTTCTTGATATCAGTAGGCTCAGAATTGTTATTTTTATTTTCCAGCAAATAGTCTTCAAACCCATGCTCGTGGGATTTTTTTTCAATATACACTTTTGTAACAGCACCGCCTCCTATAATCAAGTGGTCCATATCCAGTGAGTTAGACCAGAAAGAGTTCATTGCTCTAAGTGTATCATCTGAGAGTATTCTTCATTCATATTGCTTCCCTGGGAGTGAAGGTAATGTTTGTTAAAAGCTTCTTTGATGTCCTTGTCTACGGGTTGCTTTAGGTTTATTGGACCTACAGGGAAAAATAAAATAAATTTATCTTTTTTTTTTTTGCTGGGCTGAAAGAAAAGCTCTGTTAACCAGAAAAGCTGTACAGTGTGAGGGCAATTTTTTATTATTCACTGTGAAACTCCTTGCTTCAAAATTTTACGCCAGTGGCTATGCTTTTCCAAAATCATCTGGACATTGCTGTTACTTTTACCCTTCAGAGATAGTTTCCAAACTCTTCATATCTGTGTTAATACTTCAATTTCTTCCCCCCCCCCAAGATTAAATTATGCAAATTAAAGCTTATTCTAAATAAAGGATTTTTTTTCTTAAATATAGACATTTTCCAATAGAATGGACTAATGAAAAACTATTTTTAACTTGTTCCAAAGGAAGAAATGTATTTAGAAGTTAGGTTCTTGTTTCTTTTAAGAAGCCCAAATTGTCACAATTATTTCATAGATTTCACAGATTTCATAGACATTAGGGCTGGAAGGGACCTTGGAATATCATCAAGTCCAGCCCCCTGCCTGAAAGGCAGGAAGTCAGCTGGGGTCATAAGATCCCAGCAAGATAAGCATCCAATTTACTCTTGAAGGTGGTCAGTGTAGGTGCTTGAACCACCTCCGATGGCAGGCTATTCCAGACCTCGGGGGCTCGGACAGTAAAGAAATTCTTCCTTATGTCCAGCCTGAAACAGCCTTGCAGTAGTTTATAACCATTCAACTTCGTCATCCCTTGGGGGCCTGTGGTGAAAAAATGTTCCCCCAGATACTGATGGTCACCCCTGATAAACTTATAGGTGGCCATCAGATCACCCCTGAGCCTGCGCTTTTCCAGGCTAGAGTCCCATAGCTATCAGCCTGTCATCGTAAGGTCTGTTTTCCTGACCTCTGATCATGCATGTGGCTCTTCTCTGGACTCTCTCAAGCTTCTCCACATCCTTTTTGAATTGTGGAGCTCAAAACTGGACGCAGTACTCCAGCTGCGGCCTCGCCAAGGCCGAGTACAAGGGGAGAATGACGTCCCGTGATTTGTTTGAGAAGCATCTATGGATGCAAGCCAGCATTTTGGTCACTTTACTAGCTGCAGCATCGTATTGCAGGCTCATGTTCATCTTGTGGTCAATGATGACCCCCAAGTTTCTTTCTTCCATATTACTAGCCAGCATAGCACTGCTGAGCCTAAAAGGATGCTGCAGGTTTTTCCTCCCCAGGTGGAGAAACTTGCATTTTTCAGTGTTAAACACCACCAGGTTCTCGCCTGCCCATTTGCTGAGCCTGTCCAGGTCAGTCTGGATCACCCTCCTGTCTTATAAGTGTTTTCTTTTCCATTACCTTCTAGAAGCTGAGGCAAAAAGTCATCCCTGCAGTCTCAATTGCACTGAAAAATGTAAATTTATTACATATCAATAAATGGGAAATCCCATATTAATAAATGGGAAATGCATTTTTTACAAAACATATTATTTTTAAATTTCCAGCAGATGATCTGTGCCTTGGCCACTGTGAAAGTTGGCTAATCCATTGCTAGTGAAAAATGCTTGGCTTTCTGAATATTCAGGAGACTGCTCAACTGTATATAACAAGCACCTGGTGTGTCCAGTGTATCCATGTCTGTTCTGCCGCTGAGTTCTTGCCATCTTTCTGATTTGTGTTAAGATTAGACAGCCTGAAACATATCATCTTTTGTTTGTTTTTGATGAATTTTGGACAAAGATGCTGCAGGATATAGAAGTGCATTGCCAAATTTCTCTTATTACTTCAGACTTGTTTTAGGTATTATTTAAATGCTCTAAACATTTCAATGTGTAAACATTTTTGTTTGTTTGTGTTTTTATTTCCACAGAGAATGATACATACAACAATTATATTACAGCTTCAAATTTATAATCAGGGGACAGGAAAGCAAGGTAAGCAAAGCCCTTTATATACAACAACAGCAAACAGATATGGGACAATCTTTACAATCAACCAGTCCTCATAAACAAAGATCAGTTAATCTAATTGTAGCATGTGATGTAGAATTTCACCTGATTTACAGGCACCTTTTATTTCAGAAATAATAGGACAGGGAGATATATTTATGAGTGCTGGACTGCTGTACGTTTATTTTGAATAAGAAGACTATATCATTTTAGTACATAGAAAGATACAACAAATTTTGCTCATTAGTAACTTCCTCGTTGTTTAGCTTACATGTATTATTTAAGAAAAACTCTCAGCAAGAAGCATAAAATAGTAAAAATGATTAGAAAACATAAGGAAAATTAAGAAGATTAAGAGATGTGTATAAAGAGAAGTGATTATTAGAGAGCATACTAATATGAGAATAATCAATTATTATTATGTATTCATATAATGGCAAGAGTTCAATATGACCCATAGAGATGATGCCTTCCCACATGGTTTACAAGCAAAATAAAAGATGTACAAATGAAGGATATGTGGTTGAGAAATTTATGGAGGTTTCAGAAAGTGCTACCAGTGTCTAACCTTCTTCTTCCAAGCAACATACATTAACAGTCCATGGTGTTCTCATTCAAGCCACAGAATGTTACTGAGACTAAACTTTTCCTTCACAGTGGGCATGTCTACGCAAGACACGGGTAGCTTGTCACTATTGCTCAGTAGGGTCAGAAACAACTCGTGCACCACAATGACTGCTCAGTACTGGCGGTTACTGCACAGTCATTTAGTACTTCCTAAAGTAAGTACTAAATGACTATGCAGTTGGGCACACTTGTAGATGTGCCCAATGTGATTTCTTCTTGCCCATATACCTAGGAAGTAAATCCAACTTAATTCTGGTGGAGTTTTATGCAGCATTTAATATTCCAGAGGTAAATTTATATGCCACAAAGTAGTTCAGTTTCTTTTAGACTCCTAGATTCATAGATTCATAGATTGTTAGGGGCTGGAAGGCACCACATAAGATCATTGGGTCCAGCCCCATTGCACTCGGCAGGAAAGACAACTGGGGTCAGGTGACCCCAGCAAGGTGACCATCAAGCCTCCTCTTGAAGATTTCCAGGGTAGGTGATTGTATCACCTCTGGGGGGAGTTTATTCCACAGTCTGGACACCCTAACCATGAAGAAGTTTTTCCTAGTGTTGAGCCTGAGATGGTCTTTATGGAGTTTATGGCCATTACTCCTGGTTTGCCCCAAGAGTGCCCTGGTTAACAGTTGTTCACCAAGCTCCTGAAGTATTTCCCTGATGTAGTGGTAAGCTGCTACCAAGTCCCCACTCAGCCTTCTCTTTTTAGGCTGAAGAGGCCCAAGTCCTTCAGCCTCTCATCGTATGATCTGTCTTGCAAGTCTCTGATCATACAGGTGGCTCTTCTCTGGACTCTCTCAAGCTTTTCCATGTCCTTGTTGAAGTGCAGTGCCCAGAACAGTGGGCGCATCTCCACAAGATGCTACATTGCTATAGTGATGAGCTATGGTTACGTAGGTCATTGCTATGTCAACGTAGCATGAGCAGGCATGAATTGTGACAATGCCACTACTGGGAAGTAGCAATGAGCTACCGTGAGCTCATTGCTACTGTGCAGTAGCGCTGAAAACAACCCATGCAGTGCTGGGACTGTACTGGTGTTTACTGTGCAGTCATTTAGTACTTGCTAAAACACTACTTGCTAAAGCAAGTACTAAATGACAGTGCAGTAACAACTGTACAATTGGGCACATGCGTAGATGTGCCCAGTGACATGTTCATATCAAGCTAAGGTGCAGACCTTCTGAGCATGCTCAGTCTTTGTAGAGATGCTTGCAGGTCCTTGCCAAACCCAGGGTAGATCATAAACTGTGCAGTAGAGCCAAAAATATCAGTTTCATGGTTGGGTGAGTCCTTTTGGGTGTGCAAGTGAATTAGGATCCAGCCCTGTAGGTCCAAATCACTTTTGGGCTCATCTCCTTTGTATCAGACACTGGCAGTGCAATTTGCCAATATCGTCCATTTCCCAATATCTCCATCTAGAGGTAAGAACACCATTTAGAGAGCAATTGGTTAAAGCTATTCACAGGCAAACTGAGACACCAATTAAAATAAACTTTATACAAATTACCTTGTGTCACCTTTTAAGGTATTGTTAAGTCAGTCTGCATCCTAAGGTCCATCTGGAATGTCTCACTTAACTGAATGTTATTTTTTTTTTGCCTTATACAAAAATTAAAACACACTTGCAAATGTTTTTGTTTTTTTTCTTTAGACTGCTACAGAACACTGTCTAATTTACTTAAAATCCAGAACAACTTGCTCTGTCCACTAGTAAAACCCCCACTATTTATGTATTAATTATAAGTATATTAATTAATATCAATGCCATTAATTTATCTTGCTTGGAAGACAGGATATTTATCACCCTTGTTGCAAACAAATTATAACTGAAACTAAAAGTGGATTGAACTCTTCTATTGTCACATAACTAGTTTGGTGGCTAATTGGTATGGGTACCAATGAATTTTTTTCTGGCATATCCTTCTGTATGCATCTGGGAAGCCTTTCCTGTCATTCCTATCTTGTACTGCAACCTATTAAGATCTACTAATTTTGTCGTGTAATATCCCTAAACAAGACAAAATGTGGCTCTGTCCATCTTGTTTGTATCCCATGAGAAGTTCTGACCCAGGTCAGCATCTTCTTCCCCTCTAGATTATATATACTTTGCTAGATTATATATACAGTTTAAAAAACCACAGCTAGGCAAAATATAGTAAAAAGATGTTGTGTCATTACTCCTGTAGTCACTATAGTTAAATGCATGTCTCTTATGCAGATTCATAAAACAAAATATAGTCTTCCTAAGCATCTTGACTGTGCCTCCAATAATTCACTGACAGTAATTTCTACACCTGAGTTAAAAGTACCACATCTAAGTTAAAGCTTTTAGCTAAAGCTGAAAACAGTCCACAGGGCTATGATTTAGGACAGAGAGGCATTGTCAGGAATGGCTACAAGCCAGCAAAATTGCAGAGAAAGGATAGTTTGAATAGTGGAACATCAAAACCATTGAAAAGGATAGAGAATCATTAACACCTGTGGAAAGGAGACAGATTAGCTGGAACCAAGAACTAGGGACAATAAGCCATGAAATCAATGGAATCTCTCAGTACTGACTGAAGAGAAATGTTACTGACTGCTCTATTGATCTCTGGCAAGTCTAAAGCTTTGTGAACTACTTATTGTATTTGATACTTTCTGAAACACGTTCTTGGGTTTTAAAGTATGGGTGGAACAAGAATCAAAGAATCCAATGAACCACTGCATCCTCCTTGGATCCACCCTGTATGTGTAAGAGAGCACTTTAAGATCTGACAACATGTACTGAATGCAAGGAAAACAGACCTTTGTTGAGCTGTATAAACAGCTGAATGCTGTTTAAGTCACTAATATTTGTAGTAAAAATATTCCTCTTCTTCATTCTTTTGGAAAAGGGAAGTCTGTTTTCATTTTACTTTATGTGTATGTGTGTGTATATGGCTATAATGGTACATGCATCTTTGATACATGGCACTGATTATTCTAATGATTTCTAAGTAGAAAAAAAGCTGCAAAGCTTGGAAAATTTCCAGCGAGCACAAAATGCAGAAGTTGATTGTTTGAGCAATATTGCCAACTGAGAACAAGTAATCTCAGGGCTCTGCTCTCTTAACTGACTTCCCCTGAACAAAGTCCAGTTCACGGTTTCAAATTGCCTTGCAGACAGACCACCTCCTTAGGAGCAGCAAACAGAAGCATCAGAGAGGTGATTCCAGTCAGAAGGGCTAAATACAAGACAAGGGCCACATTTACATAAGGTGCTGACTGCACAGTTGTTGCTGCACGGTCATTTAGTACTTGCATACACAAGTACTTAATGACTGGCAATAACCAGAGTTACTGCACAGTAGCATCCTGGAATAGCGTTTTTGGTGACACTGACTGTTCAGTAGCTCATTATTACTGTGCAGTAGGGTCACATCATGGTTCATGCCATGTGACATTGCTGTACAATAGTAATGAACTACCGTGCTGTAGTAACTAGCTACTGTGCAGTCACCATCTTGTGTAGACGTGGCCAGAGAGAAGGAGACAAGCAAGGTAGCTAACTGTGAGACAAGGGATGCATCTAGATGAGATGCTGTGCTGCATATTAGACAAAACTAATGCACAGTACAGCATCACCATCTACATGTGCGTGGCACTTACTGTGCATTAAATTAGTCGAATGTGCCGTTGGCTAGTATCAACACATATAGATACTAGATATATGGCATATTATCTAATGTGCAGTAGCACACATGTGGACGCTGACATTGGTTGTAGACTGTGCCCCATCAGCCACACCAGCAATAAGTCAGCCTCCTGCTTAGGGCGGAGCCACATTACTAGCGGTTTTTCCAGCCAAGTGGCATGCCAGATGCTGCCTGGCCCATGGGCTCTGTGCCCCAGCACTGCAGGCACGTGCTGGGCCTTGCAGCCCTGCAGACCCCAGCCCTGTCCCCTAGGACTATATTTGCACAGAGTATGCCTCCTGCACCCTGTGGACATGTAGCAGCTAACACTAGCACTCACAGCCCCAATCTGACCCTGAGGCTCCTGGTAGCAGTCACTATGGTGGTCTCCCCAATGCTGGAGACAGCACCCCAGGGCCCCAACTAGATGGAGCAGGAGACTGTGGACCTTATCACAATGTGGGGCACTGCAGAGATCCAGTTCTAGTTTGGGCAGGTCACTGGGGCTAATGCCCACATCTGTGCAGCCATATCACAGCGTATGCAGGAACATGCACCAGTGCTCCAGTTGCCAGTGCTGTGTAAAGGTCAAGGCCCTGCAGGCTCAGTCGGTGTGAAACACAGACCACAATCATTGATCCAGGACTGCATACAGGTTCATGCCATTTGTGCAGCTGCTGGACTAGATCCTGGCCCAGCTGGGACTATGGCGAGGTCACTGTGCCAGCTGCCAGCAGGATTGAGCACTGGCCTGGCCTGTGTAGGGGACAGGGCAGGGAGGCTGCCTGTAGCAAGCAGCAAGTGACCTACCTGTCTCCAGTGTGGAATCCAGGGTGGAGGGATCAGCTGTAAACTGCCTTTGAAAGGGCCTGCTTGGCCAAATTACCATGGTCCCTGGGCACCTGTGTGTGTGCACAACCTCCGAACTCAGGACCAGCGGTGGACAGCCCCTTGGTACAGTGCATGTTCTGTCTGAAATGTTGTTAACTATCACAAAAAGCCTCCCTGTCCTTGTTCTGCAGGTTCAGCAACTGCACATAGAGGAGGCCCATGAGCTGCAAGGACTCTGCATGAGCCATCTCTGCTACCGCCAAACCCAGGAATGGGCCCTGCTGCTGGAGTGGCTGGTCATGGTGGTGGAGAAGCAGCTTGCAGACTCTCTGGCCTGGTGATCCCAGGAGCACGAGAGGGACTGGGCATACCTTGATTTCAAAGAAAAGCACACTGCCCTCCTGAAGAGGCTGGTTGAGGCCCAGGATTGGCAGGACGCTATGCTGGCCCAGGTGATGAAGGCAACAGAGGAGGACCACTGGTTCCTTAACACCATCCTGGCCCTGGTGGTCAGTTTTGTGCCACCTGATGTCCAGCCCCCAGCCCTAGCCCTGCCTGGCCCCTGGCAATCACCCGAAGCTTAGCACCAAGCCCCCCGGTGGGCTTGGGAGGAAGTGCAGCACCACATGTACTGACAGGGGTCCCCTATCTCTGTTCCTGAGCCTGGTCCCCCAGCAAGCTAGCATGCTTCCTGGGACACTTCCTGCCACTTGCCAGCCTCCATGCAGCCCCTGAGTGGGAGCTGGCCACAGCTGGCAGAGCTCTGCACCTAGGTTCACCCTCATTCCCAGGCCATCTTCCAGCACAATGGCCTTACTATGGCATCTGTACCCGCAGTGGTGTAGCCAGAGGCTGGGCTGCCAGGTGCCTCACCCCACAACATAGGTTTCTCCACCCTGTGCCCCCCTCTCCTGTTAACTGTCAATGTACCAGTGTAAATAAATTTATGAGGAAGAGGGTTCTTTATCCGTAGTGAGTTTTGGGGTTATGGGTGGGGTCTGTTGTTGGGGAGGAAGGGTGGGAGGGAGTCTGTTGCTAGGGAGAGAGGAAGGTTATGTTGCTGTGTTGGAGGGAAATAAATGTTAGTGTTTGGAAACTGTCTACTGTGTGTGTGGTCTTGGAGGTGTGCTGTGGGCCTGGGGTCTATGGGTGGCTGGCCAGGAGCCCTACTATGAGAGGTGTATGAGGAAGTGGTCTTTCAGTGCCTCATGCACACAGTACCCTGGTCCCTACTGCTGGGTGTGTGGCTTACCTAGGGCCTCAGGTGGAGCCCATCATTGGTGCTCCCGTTGGTGCCAGATGTTCTCTGTCTTTCATGCCTCCTTTGTCCAGGCCTGCAGAAGAGCTCCCTCTGAGCCTCACAAACATTGTGTAGCATGCAGGCTGCAGCAATGACACAGGGGATGCTGGCCTCAGCAAACTTGAGGTGTGCAGTGAGGGTGCACCAGAGTCTCTTGAGGTGACCAGAATGCAATTCTGGCCCAGGCACTTTTTAAAGTATGCCTGGTATGGATCTAGCTGGCTGGTGTAGGAGTTATGAGCCATGGCAGCAACTGGTAGGAGGGGTCTCCAATGAGGAGGGGCAGGTTGGTCACATCACACAGCTGCAGGTCTTGGACACCTAGCATGAAGCGGCCATTCTCCACCAGGGCTGGTAAAGTGGAGTTCCAGAGAACCTGGGTATTATGGGTCTTGCCAGATGTTTGTGAAGGCACCTTGGTAGTCTACTATGGTCTGCAGCATGATGGAGTGTAAGCCCTGCCAGCTGTAGTAGGGATGGTCTGTCCAGGTTGGGCAGGTGACAGGGATGTGTATCCCATCCACGGCACTGATGTACTGAAGAAAGTCAAGGGCTCAGAAGCCCACCACCACCTCCAGGAGTCAAGCAACCTGGAGCATGGTGTATCCCAGCACATCCTGAAGGGTTCCTCAGACCTCCAGGATGACCTCCCCAGTGGTTGCCTTTCCCACCCTGAACAGGTGGCTGATGTACTGCAGGTTGGTAGGCATGGCAAGCTTGAGTAGTGCCATGGCCATCTAGGTCTCCTTGGGGACAGGCGGTCGCATGGTGGTGGGCTGCTGCCCCAGGTGCTGCCTGAGCTGATAGAGCAGTTCCTGGAAGGAGTTCAGCCACTGGTTGTCAGACCAGATGAGCTGGACGACGTGGTGCCAATAGTCTTGGCTGGCAGAGGAGGCCCAGAAGTGGCAGGGCTGGAGCCCCAGGAACTTGTAGACAGCGATCATGGTGATGTTCATGTCAGCATCATTGGCATCCTTGCTGGAGTCCAGGAGGCAGCCCAGGGGCTGGTAGTTGAAGGCCTGTGGGCAGTGGGGTACAGGGTGGTCCCTGCACCCTGGTGCATGGCCACATGGCAGGGTGGAGCAGAAGGGGTTGTGACTCACCAGGGCCATGGGACTGTCATTGTGGCTGCAGAGTGTGGTAAGTGTTGCAATAAGCAGAATCCCACAGCACTAGTCATTGCTGCTGGGGCTTGGGTGAGGAGCAGCCATAGAATCCTGGAAGGATGTGCCAGCAGGCTGCAGACTGCTGTGGTCCAGAGAAGCATGTGTCCAGGGAACAAGGTACAAGCTAAACTTTTAAAAAGTGCTCCTAGCACATGGGCATCTGTGGCTGGAGCCTGGCACTCCCTCTGGCTGCTGCAGGGAGGCAGAGCAGGGTAGGAGCAGCCCTGGATCTGACTGCTCCCATTGGGTGCAAATCTGCACCTAATAGGGCGCACATGTAAATGTGTTCCCAGGCAAAGCTTAATTTGTCTGAATTTACTGTGCAGTAACATTCATGTACATCAATTGCACATGTAGATACATCCATGGAGGAGAAAAGGGGAAGTGAAAGAGTCAAAGGCACAGAAGTAACCTGTGCGGGTTCTTAAAGGACTGAGCAAGGAGATCAAATCTGATGCAAAAAATAAGAGGCATGTGTAATAGAGAGCCTGGAGATCCCTGTTACTTTAAGATAAAAGCAGCTCAGCCAGGGAGCAGGGCAGCCTAGGCAGGGCACAGTACCTGCAGATCACCAGGCCAACAAGCTAATGGAGCAATTGGCAGGCACCTGCTGGCAGTCAGCTGACAAGATCTAGGCAGAGCCCTGGGAACATATAAGCCCAAGGCTGGGGCTGGCATGGGAGTCTATCCTTGGCAGTCGCAGGGGAAGGAGCTCCTGCCCAAGAAAGCCACCTGGGGATGTTGGGCCGGCTGACCACTTTGCTGCCTGCAAGAACTCACAAGGATCCCAGGATGCTGTATTAGTGACAGAAACATCACACTCTTAAAGGTATAGAGGGCCTTTATTTACAAATTCCTTTATGTTTATGCTGTATCTACACTGGTGATTTGGGTTGGGACTGAAAGGGGAAGTTTACAGAGGTCCCATTATTGCCCATGGGGCATGTGATAGCCTTGAGCCCTGCTAGGGGCAAGCTCAAGGCTCAAGCAGTTGCTGAGCCTGAAGTGGGTGGTGAGTACAAGGTTATAGAGCAGACAGGGGACAGGGGCCTGGTGCCTGAGAGGGGCACAGTGAGATAGGGGCCAGGAGCCTGGAGCTCAAGAGAAGCGCAGTCACCCAGGTGCCAGGGGCACAGCAACGTAGGGACCAGGGGCTGGCACTTGAAAGGAGTGCAAAGCCCCAACAGAGGGAACAATGTCATAATAATACCCACTAGGCATGGGGTGTGGTGTAGGGAAGGACTTGGAGCCACGCAATTAACCTTTAAGACT
The DNA here is from genome assembly GCF_030867095.1 of Alligator mississippiensis. Taxonomy (NCBI): domain Eukaryota; kingdom Metazoa; phylum Chordata; order Crocodylia; family Alligatoridae; genus Alligator; species Alligator mississippiensis. The sequence goes on from NC_081824.1 coordinate 400,072,456, forward strand.
TAAGGTACTCCATACATGACAGTTATAGAGTGAGGCCCAGCAAGGGGCCAGCAGATTGGCAAGTCCCAGCAAGGGGCTTGAAGACCAGTGGGGTGCTAGGGAACCGTAGGTGAAGTTCAGTGAAACTTGGGTATTATTATACCATCGAGGCATGGTGCGCAAGACAGGAAGGTGCCCTAGGAGCAGAGTGGGCATGGTTGCAGAGCTACCAGGGGTCATCACAGCCACCTCTGGGACCCCAACATATTACAGCATGCTACTTTCACAGTAAAAAAAAATAAAAATAATAATAATAAAAAAAAAAAAAATATATATATATATATATATATATATATATATGGCTGGGGTTATTGTAGCAGAGACTGCAATAATATAGACAAAAGAAAGCAGAGACAAAGGAAAGGTGATACATAAAGAAATAAGAGTAGATGAATAAAAACGAGGGGAAAATTAAGTAAGCAAAATGCAGAAGTAGAGAGAAGTAGAAAAAAAACCCAAGAAAGAGAGAAAAGTCAGAAAAAAACCAAAGGTAAGGAAAATTAGAAATAAAATAAAGATTATGGATGCAGCAGAAGTTATGAATATTGTAATCAGTACAGCACTCTACATGGTTTCTTGTCATTTTATAATCTACTTTTCCATTCTAGATAACAAGCAGTAAGAGGATTTAAGAAATGCTTTCCTACTGTGATCTGGTGCAAACTGGAACTAACACAACTGAGCTGGATCTACACAATGAACATACATTCTCTTACACTATTTATAATGTTACCATAGGGCCTGGAGATATACAGCACCACCATCAATTCCCAGAAGGAAGGATGATGGTCTCATCTGTATGCTGCTCAGTTGTAAGAGTTGGAAACCTGGTCAGATTTAATAACCTAAGAAACAAATATCTTGTCTGAAATAAAAGTAGATAAACTGAAATGCCTTATGCGAAAGGAAACTGTAATAGGCATTTATGTAACATACACAGTGTGGAATCTTAGTGTAGATGGCTAACTGTGCTACACATTATTGAAAATGTGCAGCAAAATATGAGTCAGCTGCCTTGAATGCTTATTGGGTACAAGAAACTGTTAGATTCCAAATCCCAAAGTATTCCTTATAATATTTGATCTCAAGTCTTAGAAGATGAGCAGTATTTAAGACAAATAAACACCTGCAGAGACCATCAAATTAGCCTATGCTATTTTTTCTTCACTCCTTGACAATGACATTCACCCAGACATTGTATCAGGCTGTTCTAAGAATATCATCTAAAATTGCTACGAATATTAGAGAAGAGACATTGCAGCATAGGAGTATATGGAAACCCTTGGGCTGTTAAATCTCATCCCCTGCCATTCATAAGCCATCATTTGTCCAACTTCGTAATTCTTTTTACCTGGTTATATACATATAATAAATACAGAAAAGTGGTTGTGCGGTTCTTTCTGCAATGGAGCTCTAGTCTAGGATTGAGTTTCTAGATCATCATCACAATGTGTTTAAAATTCTTATTCTTATAATTTTAAACTATAATAAATTGTAATTCAATTAAAAATTATTACTCATTGTAGTATATTATAATCAGTAATTATGCAATTAACCCATGACCGCCAATTGCTTATTTGTTACAATAATGTAAAATATTTGGCTTGAAATAGGAAAAAAAAATCCAAGTTTACCTTTTCTTTTTGACTTGGAAGCTAATCCCTCTGCTTAGAAAACTGTGAAAAAAAATTGATGTTATTTTGCATTCTGCACTTCAACTCCTTATCTTGCAAACACATAGGTGTCTAGGTAAGTTCTCTGATATAAACAATTAATAAATGAAGAAACTGAAAAAGAAGACTTCAATCCATAAACTGCATATGATTTTCTTTCCTTAGCATGTCAAACACTGGGGAAAAAATGATAGCTGCTTTTGATTCATTAATATCCCAATCCTGCAAGCATAAGTAAGTATGATGGTAGCTTTATTCATGTGAATAGCCAACAGTCCTGCATTTCTGTACAAAAAAACCCATACAGTTTGGAAATTGAATTCTTTCTCCTAATACGTGATATTCTCAGTACATGCCATAACAGTATACCTTATGCCAAAGAACCAACCCTCAGAGAAAATACTGGGTTCTGCTCTATTCCAGTTCAGGATTGTTAAAAAGACATGAGTTTTGACAGCTACATTAGTGAGACATATATTCAAGGGCCAAATGTATATCTTCCCCAAAATTTTACCTTATGAGTCTCACTTTTATAGCCACATCCAGACTAGTGGGGCTGTGAGATGCGTGGCGCTGCAGGCCTGTCTGGGGTACCATGTACCGCACATTCAGGCATTTCCTGTGCTGCTGCCCTGCAGCATGGGAGGGAGGAGGGGCAAGGAGGGAAGAGGGGTGACTCTGGGAGATCCTGAGTTCAAAAAGTCTGTGCAGAAAAAAGTGGGGCAGCATACACCACTCAAAACTGGAGCCTAGTAGACCAGAGTCACACTCCGGCTGCCAGCCAAGTTCCCTGGTTCAGGAGTGACATGGCTGCAGCTTCCCCAGTCCCCAGGACTCCAAGTAAGGCTGCTGGGGCCAGCACAGTTGCTAGCCCCAGCCACCCCTACCCCACCTGGGGTAACCTGCCGTGCATCAGAGGGCATGTGGCATGGCCATTCTCTGGGGACAACTAGCTAGCTGTCCTTGGTGAACCAAATGTCCATGCTTGTCTGGACACAGCTTATGTGGCTATTTCTGGGTTGCAATTCCATCAAGCCATGCCTCATCTTCTTTAACAGTGGCCATCACTCGGTAAGTCAGTACTGCAGGCAGAGCAGAGAACACTGTTGTTTAAAAACATAGGTGTAATTTTCCTGAATTAATTTAGACAACCAAGAAATTAGGTGAGCTGAGAAGCAGATGGTAAGTAAGACCCTTCATTGGTTCAAAACCAGAGTAACTCTAATAATGTATCTTAGTGTAACAGATACTGTGAATGATGATGAAAGTAGGAACTTAACAAAGAACAACTATCGAACTTTAGGGATAAAGAGGCAGTTCTGGAAGACCTTTCTAAAATTTAGCAAAGTTAAAATTTTCCAGGCCAGATTTGGGACCAGAACTCAGACAGGGAAAGCAGTAACATCTAGCTGGATGTCATGTTGTGTAATATTCAAACATGATATACTGCATATTACCTTTGAATAGGAGTGGAACATGATAGCTATACCCTTTCTATTGCTTTCCCTTAGTTTGTGTCACCAACATTGATGTCTAGCATTCTATAAAAACTCAAGGTCACATTTATTCTGCTCAGATAAATGTATAAATTATTCTGCTTGACTAAATGTAATTGTATTAATTCTATAAAAGTAACTTCTAAATGTTTTGCTCATTTCCTTCCAAGTTACCACATGGCCTCAGGTTATAATGCAAAAAACAAAACAACCCTCCCAGAGACAGTTTGTTTCTAAAATATCACAGAAAAGTGAAAATTGGAGCAAGAAACAACCAAATTAAATGGCATACATTGTCTTTGATTTTAAATACTAGCACCTCTAAAATGCATTTATATTTTGATTTTTGGTTTTGAGTTTTAATTGGCCCTCATCCAACTTCTTTTAAAATCCCATGGATTTTCGTGAGAGTGGGATTGGACCTAGTATATATAATTTCTATATGAAACCATAAATGACAAGGGAAGCATTTTTCAATGCATTCTTTGCATATTTTAGAGAAGAACAGTATATTAATTATATTGATTATTTCCACTGAGAATAATTATACATAGCTCTGAAGCTCTTATCAGAGTAAATATTAAAAAGAAGAAATACATAAACAGATTACATTAACAAAATATCTTGAGGCAATTTAAGCAATTATCGTACATACTTCTACTGGAGAACTGCCTAATTTTAGAATTGTACACCTGCTACTCTGAACATGCCTTTGGCTCAAAACTTCCTAGAAAACATCATTTAATTTCATTCAAGGAATCAGGAATTTAATCTTCACTGCAAGGTTTAAATTATTTTCCCAGGGAAATCATTACCTTCAAAAATGTATCAAATGACTGTTATTCAACTAGGGTGACTCCTTAAGTTATATTATCTGAGTGTCAAGATCAATATATACTTCCAGATTACTTGTTTCAACTCCTTGGACTACGTACTCATTCTTAATTTTTACTTAGTTTAAACAATTGATAGCATGCTTGTGTACTTTTTTTCAAAAGACAGCTAGTTATGCTTTAGTTACTCAAGCACACAGACATTGTATTCTGGACTGTGTTTTTAATTCAAATATTTTTTGAGTGAAAAAGCAAAGTCAAGATTGAATTAATTTGAGCAATTAGAAAGAAGAATTGCTATGTAATAATTTTAGTTAGCATATTATTCATGCCAGCTTTTCAGAATTAATTTCTTCTTGGTACTCCCTTGTATTAAAAGTCTAACCAATTTTAAACATTTTGCTGGAATCAGATCATTCTTGTTTCTCCTCTAAATAAAGCTCAATTCATTTTTAAGTGGGACAGAGGAAATCATTTTTTCAAATATACAGTTAAAAAAGTCCTTTATATTTAAAACGTACTGTAAAAGTCATAGCCTATAGATTCTTTGACCTTTGCGCATTAGTTGCCTCTTGTTTTTTGCCCAAGCTTCCTTACCTCGCTGTCTTAGAAATGTGGACCTTTGCTTCAGTGTTTCACCTAACTTTCCAACATTTTATCTGATGACAGACATAAGTCCGGAGACTGAGAGATGGCTTGGGGATACTAGCGGGCAAAGGATGGAATGACAGAAGTAAGGCAGGTTAAGTGGTACCAAAGGAAGGTAAAATGATAAAACTGACTGATATGCAATTGATTGGCTGGGCTGGAAATGCAGGCTTTTTATCTGGGAGAGAACAGAGGATGAATTGGGAAAGAACCGTTTGAAGACTACTGTATATATGGTGGGGGATCAGCGAGAATGGATAAGGTAAAGAGGACCTGGAACTCACAGAGTGAGGAAAAGTAAAGAATTGGTTAAGGTTAAAGTAGTGAGGAAGAAGAAGGGTGCAAGAGGTAGAGGAAGAGTAACAGAGGGCATGGAGCTACACAACTGAGGATGAATGGGGGAGATACCCAGAAACAATGCTACATATTTTATTGGAATATTTTTTTTCTTTTATCATGAGAAACACGTGAGGTGGAGGTTTGCAGTAAACACTTGTAATGGAATATAAAATGGACTCCAGCAAGTTAATGTGGAGTTCTCCATAAATAATATTTTGGAACAATGTTTAGTTTTTGTTTGTTTTCTTTTTGCCTTAAAGACTAAAGACTAAAATGTTCCATAAATGCAGCAAATTGCACCTGTTATTTCTCAGTTTGCCAGTAAAGGAGTCACGTTCGCAGTGTTGTTGCCTAGCCAGAGCATCCTCATTTTTATTTGCCAAAGTATGAACCTGGCATGAGCTGATGCAAAATGGTGAGCTTGACTTGGCAACCATCATGCCACCACATTTACTGGATTTTCCTAGTTTTTATGAGTGCACATCTCTCACTGGGATGTCAAGGAATAGATAAAGAATTTGATTAGAATTTTTTTTTAATGGGGAAAATATACATAGGGGAAACATCTTGCTCTAACAGTATTGTCTAAGTGGGTGGTGAACAAAAGGGTGTTTGTATTGCAAAAGTGAATGCAGAGTACAAGTGGGATTCCTAAAGCTAATTCATTGCCCAAGGCACTACATCTGAACAGCAAGCTAAATGGATATTAAATTAAGATAATAATTTGTTTGTAATATGCCTATATTTTTCTCATCTTTTTTAAAGATACATTTCTGGATAAATGAATGATATTTTATTTCCTGCCACCTATGCAATATAGTCTAAATAAGCATTCCCAGTGTTTGATGCAATTTTACTGAATAAAATTGACTTCAATCATCATTGTTACTGATATAAAAGCAAATTGGAGGGTAGACTTGAAGTTCCATAGTGTTTAATGAAAAATAAGTCTGGCCCTAAGCTATTTATGGCTCACTTTTACAAGGTGCTTAGTGTCTTTAACTCCCTGTGTAGTCACAAGTTGTTGAGCATGCACAGGGCCTTACAGAGATGCAAATGCTGTGTATCAGGCTCGTTGTGACAGGATTTCCCTCCCTTCCCCCTTGCCCCTTGTTTTTTACATGAGAAAGAATGTGTCTATAATTATATACTGAACAATATGTAACATTAACCAAAAATAGAAAGCAAAAATACTTGTAATTCATTCAACAATGTGTGTGTGTGTGTGTGTGTGTGTGTGTGTGTGTGTGTGTGTGTGTGTGTGACAAGACTGGGCTGCAGGGGTGGCCAGGGCACCCCCTGACAGCCACGTGGCCCCTGCCCCACTTTGGCTCCTTAGGGTACCTTTTTTTTTCCTCTCACCTGCTACACACTGATGGAAGGCTGCCTCAGGGTCCCAGAGTGAGTCCCATCCTGCTTTGGCCAGTGGGTCCCTCCCTTACCCAATTGACCCTCAGTCCTGTTCTTCAAACCCTAAGTAGGGCCCCCTTATCTCCATCAATGTCTCAGGGCACCAGTCACCTTAAGGGCTCTTCATGGTTTCTGTCCATCCCTACAGCTGTGCCCATGCCTCACAGATGTCACCCTGGTGCTGATGCTCCCTGTAGGCTTCATCCTTCTTAGACTTAGCCTACAGGTTACTAGCCTAGGTAGCCTAGGTCCACTGGCTCTGGGCTGCCCTTTCAGTTGCAGAGTCTTGAAGGCCCTTGGCTGCCTGTGTCACCCACTCTGGGCTCAGGCCCGACCTGTTGTCCCCTCTGGGCTCAAGTTCTGGCTTTCAGCCTCAGCCTGCCTGTGCTTTGCACCCCTGCCTCTAGCAGGGCTCAAAACCTAGTGCACCCCTTGGGTATCCCTGTGGCTTCCATTCCACCCCTTGTAACCACACCTGGTCCTCCAGTCCAAAACTAGAACAAAAATACAAGCAGCCACTTTAAGCTCAACATCTCCGCCTCCAGGTCATCATATTGCTGCCAAGCCACCTTCTAGCTCTCTAGCTGTCTCAGTTTTCTGGGTACCTAGCATGGCTTGCAGCTTTCACTCCCCAGAAACCTGAGCTGACAAGAACTCCTCTCCCTGTCTAGTTAAGGGTTGCACTGCCTCTCTGCCTCAGGGGCCCATGCTTACAACCTCTGGCATCTCCCTTCTGGTCAGGTGCTCCCCTGATTAGCTACAGGTGTGCCGTTTCAGCCTACAGGGCATCTTACTGCCAGCACCCTTCCTGCTTAACCAGGGCTCTGCCCTACTTTCCTATAGCTGGCCAGGTAGTCCTGCAATAAGCACTCACAGCCATGGGTCCCTGGCTGTCTAGCCTCTGCAGCCAGCCCATAGTCCTCCATTTTCCCCACTTGGGGACATCCCTGCTATACCTTTTGCCTTAAAGTAATGGGATTCCATTGCTCCCTATTACAGTGAGATATAGCTGTATATATTATTCAAGCAAATAGGAAAATAATAAATTTGTAGAGAAATATACTGAAATGTTAACAACCATATTATTTAATGAACATTCTTTAACCTACTGTGCTCAGCGTGTTCACCTATGTATTTCTTAAACTGGATCGTGAAGGCTCCCAGAGGACTGAAGTGTTCTTCTAGTATGGCTCTCTACATAGGCATAAATGCCACTATGATATGCCTAATGCATTTATGAGCCACAAATCACTATCACAGTTCCTACCATAGAAATATATACATCCATGGGATAAGTGTTCTCCTTGTTAGTTTGTTTTTTTTATGTGCAGTTGTTCTTTAGAAGAAAAACACAGTTCTCTCTCTCTATATATATATTTACAAGAAAAACAGTGAGGCCAGAATAATTTTGGATTATTATAGATTATTTTATTATCCAATTTTTTTAATGTAACATATACTTTTTAGCTGCCATCCTAAAACCATGATCATGTCACTGATTTTGCATAGAAGCATCTCTGTAGAATCCAGTTGACCTCAGCAGAACTTCAAGTATGTGTAGATCTATTCCTATGCAGAGTCAGTTGCAGTGTCAAGGGATAATTTTGTAACAAAGCACAGCAAGAGGTAGAAAATACTAAAGTATGATCAGGTATCAGAAGAGAAGAGTAGCAGACAAGGTTCTTTTGTTAAATGTGATATCTTTTATTAGACCAACTAAGTAGTTGTAAAAAATCTTCTTTGCAAGCTTTTGGGCACAAACTCCCTTCTTCAAGAATTGGAGAGAGTCTGGTTTTGGTTTGGGTGTTCAACTGGTTAGATTAGAAGACAATATGTGAAAATGCAGGTCTGTCAAAATGAAAATGTGTGGTAGACAATAGGTGTTGGGGGGAAAAAGGAGGAGGATGTTGACCAGGTGAAAGAAACTCCGCTAGTAAACTGCAGAGAGGATGTTGACCAGGTGAAAGAAATTCCACTAGTAAACTGCAGAGAGGTTACCTGGGGTTCTCAGATGGCAGACAGGTTATAATGTGCCATAAATCCAATGTTTATATTTAGTGCATGATTTTTTGATCCAGTACATCTATGAAGTGAAGTTCGTAGGCTTGCCTATGAAAGGTGTTTTGAAAATTGCCTTTGAGGATTATAACTCAGAGGTTGGAGAGAGCCTGGTTGTCTTATGAAAAAGTGTGCACCCATAAGTAATTGGGTATTTTGTCTTTGATATATTTTCAGTGTGTGTTCATTCTGGAGCGTAGTTGTTGTTTGGTTTCTCCTACATATTTCTCATTAGGGCATTTAGTGCACTGGATAAAATATATAACACTTCTGGAGGTGTAGGGGTAAGATCCAGGAATGTTGATGAAGTGTACTTATTGTAGGACTGGTAGGCATGTGTTGTCAGGTTTTACATTTCTTATTCCAGCATGGATACATTCAGTGTGGTTTGGGCAATAGGTAGTTTGCTTCTGGTGATGAGATTAGCAAGGTTCAGTCCTTGTTTAAAGGCTAGGATGGTTGGTTCTAGAAAGATCTCTTTGAGAACAGGTTTTCTTCTAGTATGGCTTCCAATTGTTTGAAGATTTTCTGTATGGGTTCTAGGGAAGGATAGTATGTCATAACCAGGGATCCTAGTTTTCTCTGAGAAAAAGAATTCCCCAATTTTGGGATTAAAAATGCCACCCCAAATTCCACATTTTTCCATGATTAAAATGAAACACCACCACTATATAAATATATCTATATAGTTATATCTATATAGTAGTGCTGTTTCATTCTAATCATGGAAAAATGTGGAATTTGGGGTGGCTTTTTTCAATCCCAAAATTGGGGATTTTTTTTTTTTATCAAAGAGAGAGATCACATTTTTGAAAGAGCCATCTGGATACCACGTAAAGAACTGCTGCAGTACAAAAAGAAAATCCCCATGGGTCACACAACATTAGTTATGACATACCATCCATCCTGGAACCTGTACAGAACAATCCTCAAACAACCCATAATGGAAGAATAGACAATTCTCAGAAAGCTCTTTCCAGAACCACCCATCCTAGCCTAGGTCAACATCCTCCTCCTCCCACTACACTCCTCCCCACACCCCTATTATCTACCATGCATTTTGATTTTCACAGACTTGCATTTTTGCATATTGGCATCTAATCTACCCAGGAGAGCACCCAAACCAAAAGCAGACTCGCTCCAATGCCTGAAGAAGGGTGTTTGTGCCCCAAAGCTTACAAAGAACAATTTTTCCAACTGTTTAGTTGGTCTAATAAAAGATAATCACACTTACCCAAAGAACCTTGTCTGCCTATGTCCTTAGATCAACAGGGCTACAACCAACAGCCCTGAAAAGAGAAGAATAGCAGCAATGGTTGAGTCTTGACTTGCACTTCACACTAGTTCAGTGAACAACTTTATTGTGTTGCATTTTGCTGTTTTAAACAAACTATACATATAAAACCCAACAACCATATATCTCGGAAGCGAGGGAAATGCCACACAGGCACTCCTTAATAATGTCCCTACTGTTGTTTTTCTCAGGAAGTGTTACTTACCTCTAGGGAAAGCCTTAACTCAATAAAGCTGAATGAAAAGAATGACAAGAAAAACTGTTTATACAGATTTTTTTCTTATAGGGCTATGTTCTTGAGCCTGCAGGACTAACATTTCTACAAGAATTCTTCATAAAAAGTAACATTGCTTAATGAAACTGACCATGCAGGGAAATTTCACCTATGCAGAACAGGTGAAATTGACCCATTTATGGCAAATACCCATCTAGGAATTGAAAAATATTTTAATGACTATCTTGAGTGTCCATAATATTTGTTACTTGTGGGCATTTGAGAAGTGAATGTGATGCTTCTTCAAGAAAATGTTAGTTAGTTATGTTTTTAAATAGTCAATTGGCTCTACTCAGCATCAGCTCTGACCTAGAAAGATCACCTACTAGTGTGAGGAAGTTCTGTACTTTTCACATCCTTTCATTTTTAGTCCCTCTGTTCTCAGTTCATGGGTGTCAATGATGCTAAATGAGGCTTCTTTGTGATAAATGTATTAGATAATGCACAGAGACCATGGACATGTTTTAGTAAGTCAGTTATTGGCTGTTGAGTGATATCTGTCATTTTCCACTGACCTGGTGTGTTCTGAAATCAGTGACCCATAAGTGAAAGATTTATATCCCTTTACCCATTTATTGAAATGACTTTGTTTAGAATATATAGAGACTGTATATAGCAGATTAATAGGGGATAAGAAAAATTGGAGTGGATTTTGGTGTGACCTCCTCTATAAGTTAAAAACAATTAGAATGTGGATAGACAGACGAAAAGGGATACAGTGGGTAGGTGCCTGGGTACGATACTAGGTAAGTCCTAAGCTATGCCACTGACCTGCTATCTAATCTAAGAGTAGAGGGAGGGCACACTGGCAGAGAGTCACAAAGGAACTTAAATCATGGCTTCCTTTATATCGAATGTGCTACAAATGGCACATGCAGCCCCTGTGTGTGGCATACCACATGCTGTGGAGGGTACAGGTTCCAATCAGTGGATGATAAAGCAGAAAACGGAAAATACAGCAGAAGATCAGTCAAGAAACACAAGATAGGAGGCAGAAAACAGCTGTGGATTGTGCAGGAGATGATCAGTGGCACTTACCCAAGGTGTAGAGTTAATTTGTGGCATGCCTGAAAAAAAAATGGTTTGTCCTTACTGATTTATCCAATGATTCTTTAATGCAAAATATATAAACTGTGTCAGGAGTATGGACTGGAACACAGAACTCCCCCTCCCCCCCCCCCCCCGGCTGTATCGTTAGGAGTAGACTAAGGATCTCCCTCTTAGTTTGAGCTTTCTCTCTAGCCATGCAAATCTTTCAAACCTTCCATACAAAAATCAGGCTTCTATAGGCATGGTAAAGAGCAGTCCTCTCCCAGGATAGGTGGTTAGTGGCAGATGTGTGTTGAATCCCTCAGATTGTTAAAGACATATACCCAGATCTCCCATTTCCTGGACAAGTGTTTTAGCTTAAATAAATAGACAGATATTACACATAAAGTCAATTAAGCATGAAATGAAGGCTTTTGAGGAAAGAAGAGCCCAACATGTGGAGAAAAGAAGAAACCTTAGGTAGAACCCCTCATCACATTAGGGATTGTTTCATACATACAAACTTCAAATGTGATAAATGCAGAAAGAACTGTCACTCAAGAATTGGGCTCTACAGCCACACATAGATGTTCAGTGAGCTGAACAGGATTGGTTCCATTAGACAGAGGGATACCAAATGCCATTCAGTAGGCAGACCTAATCATCCTATTTTACACACCTTTGTAGTCTTGTGAGTTTAAATTGTTTGGGGCAAGGATTGTCTCTTAGTATGTGACTGTACAATGCCTAGCATAACTGGGCTTTGAACTTGATGAGGATTCAAGGCAGATGTGTAACTAGCAGTTTTGGCACCCTAGAAAGCAAAACTGTCAAACTAAGGAGTATGCAGAAGTGGTGTTGAGTGCAATATAGGAGAGAGACTCTACGTGCTGGAGAACAGGGGTACACAGTGCTACAGGGTGCTGCTGCCACTCCTGCCCTAATTATGTTACTGACTTAAAGAGCCAATGCAATCTAATAAAATAATCTTTTTATTACTGCATATGGGAGGGGAAGTAATTATTCCACTAAACCCTTGAATGGTCTATACAAGAGGCAGCCAAAAATCACATTTCTGTACACAAAGAAATGCATGGATTACAACTATGTTAGTCCCTTCTGGGTCTGCTTCCTCTTGCCCCTCAGTCATGGTACACATGCAAATCTTCAGGGTGCAAAATGAATCGTTTAATTAATAGTACAATTAGGCAGTAAAATAGCTCTATATGGTAGAAGGTGGTGATCATTGTAGTAGTAGGACAGTGGTTTCTGCACCCATACCTAAAGAAGCATGCAGGTATATCTCTAAATAATTCATATTTTGCATTGGCACAGGTTATAACCAATGTCCAAGTTCTTATATACCAAGTGCTACAAGACTGTGATATGTAAAAGTCAGCTAAGAAAGCACAGTGCAATTCCTTAGTAGTCTGAAGGAATTAACTTTTATATTCAGTCTTTTTTTCACTAAAGTCATCTTTAACTTAATTTTTCCAAGAAAGAATTTAACAACTAGAAATCAGAACATGTTGAAATGCCAGAAACTACTATAGAACTTAATTTTGCTCAAGTATCAGTGACTCAAGAGGCACAGACAAGTATAAAAGGCTAAACAACAAAAGCAGTTCAGTTCATCTCTCAATATCAAACAGGACAATGAGTGTTGCTCAACTATTCATAGTTAATTTTTTTTCTGGTCAACAGGATAGCTCTTAATCTGTTAATTTAAAATTGAATTATATATAATGTTTGCCATTAACTTAGAATTCTCTGACTTAGATTACTTAGATTACTGAAGCTTGAACTATGAAGCTAAAATTAGCTGATCCTCAGAAAACCATGATAGAAGAATTTAAATGACCAACCATACTTAGATCCAACCATGGATATGAATGTCTGCATACACATTACTTAACATTAATTGTGAAAAAAACTGTTACTGTGCTTGGCTTAGAAAATATTTCAATATTCATACTACATATTCATTTGTACTAATTATTACATTATTGTTTTGACAGTACCATTGTAAAATTAGTAGAATACCACATCACCATAATATAGAAACATAGTAGCTACCTATAGATGTGCTCAGAAGTAGGGTGGGGGAAAAGTGTTTGAATTACAACAGTTCCCAGACAGCCATTCTAATTAAAACAGCCCAGCCCCACTTTCACCCCTCCTCCTAAGCATTTTAAAATGGCCATGGGAGTGCTTTAACTAAAGTTTACTTGATGAGATTTAGTTAAAGGGCCCCTGTGGCCATTTTGAAATGCAGGCACACTTAATACTAAGGTTGTGCAAAGCTTCAGTTGCTGATGAGGAGATTCGGCTCGATTAGGCAGCCAAATCTCGGAATCCAAATCAAAACAAATTGGGAGACCAATTAAAAGGTCTGAATTGATTCGAAGCCTCCAAATCAATTTGGAAAAGATTTGGAGATTCGGGCAGTCCCTGCTCGCCACTGCAGGAAGCTGGACCTGGGCTCCGTGCTGCTAAGTAGGGGTGGGGAGAGCTGGATAAGGGGGTGGGGGCCATGGGGGGGACCCCTGCCAGGCCTCATCCCCTGCCTGCTTCCCCACCCCCCTTGAGCACCTCCTCAACCCCCACCCACTCTCCTAGCTATGTTAATGCCTGCCCTGCCCAGCCCCAGTGTCCCAGCACTTAAAAAAACCCCACACAAAACAAAAGCCCTGCAATCATCGGCTGCTGCAGTGGCTGTTGGGGCCCCTGGGGGCTCATGGCAGAGTCCTCCCCATGCAGCGCAGGGCAGTGGGGGGGGGCAGCGGGGATCACCCCTGGTGAGTGCGGTCCTTTTTTTTTTTTCAAAGTGTCAGGATGCTGGGGCTGGGCAAGGGATAGGTCCTTTTTGATTTGGAGATTTGGCAGCGGCTGAGTCTCTGAATCAGATTTGGCTGAATCAATTTGGGACAGTGATTCGAATCACCAAATTGAATCACTGTCCCTTGAATTGGTTGTATCTGAATCCAAAGTGAATACTAGCTGCTTCGCACAGGCTTACTTAATACACATGACAGTGTGGTCTTGCTGTAGCATTCTAATTAAAATGCAAAAGAACACATCTATAGGCAGCCCATGTTTGTAGAACAGAAACTTGCCCAATAGTCTATCATCTTGTCACATAACTTTCATGAGGCATTCATCTATAATAATTACTTATTTAAGGAATGTTAGATGATACCTATTTTGTTTTTTCTCCTAGCATAATACAACTAATTTAGAACCTATTTCTGTACTGGGTGATTTACATAGCTCTTTCCTGACATGGGCTAGATATAGAATGATGTCTCAGGTGTCTACAATATAAAGTGTCACAGCAAAAAAACTTTATTAATATACTAATGTGCAGTAGAATCAGTATACTATGCATTCAGCATCACTAAAAAGGTTTTTGGATTTTTTTGCTACTGCTCATTAGGGCAGCCCAATGCATCTCTATGTAGTACCTCATATTAGAGGTGCTAAACTTAATACACAGTAGAAAAAGCTCATTAATGAATATGTAGACATGCCCCATGGAACACACATTAGATCCTTATAGCATCCAAAGGTGAACAAGAGTTTCTCAATCAAGTGAAGGCCCTAACCTCATGGAGTTGGGCTCCCTTTTGGTTGTTTGTCTTATAACCCCACACCCCTTGCATTCTTGGAAACACAGTTTCTACAATAGGAAGAGAAGAGGGTTTCCTCACTCAAACTGTTACATAGACCAGTGTTTAGGATACTGTCCTGGAGAATAGGTTTGAATTGTCTCAGACTGAGGAGGGCCTATATCTCAGGTCTCCTACTTCCAATATGAGTGTTGTAAACTTTACACTGTTATAAGAAGTATGGATCCTTCTCTGTTAAGGTTTTTGAATAAAAGTAATCAAAATGCTATACCAAAGCTAGTCCTGTTAGTGTAAAATATGTATGTGAAGATGCCTAACAGATAGGACTCCTCCAAAATCTATCACCTCTCTCTCTGGATTCCAAGAGAGTTTAGGTAGAAGTTAGATGTCTAGCTGCTCAATATGAAAGACTTCCAGACATGAGCATAAGCTCAAGTTTGGGAGCTTAGGAAAATCTGTGATTCAAAATGTAAAGACTGAATTAATTTTCGGCACCTGATAGTTTTTATGGCCACTGGCACACAAGCATTGTAGATTGTTTTATGGAATTTAGGTGTCTAAATCCTGTTTAAGTCCCATTTAACACCTAACTGACCAATCTAGATCAGACCTCTTGTTTAAAATGAATTTTAGCAACCATTTTTTTTCACCCATGGGCTTAATATTGTCAAAGCCCTCTACAGTTCCTCATGACTTTCTTTTTATTTAAACTAAATAATGTCACTGTGTAGCATGAACTGAACTAATGTAGCTGATATTAACATAGAGTGTAATAACTGTGAAATGAAACCATGTTAGTCTTGTCCTGTAAGCAACTTAAAAACTCCATTTTGTATCCTTTTGCTTGACATAAGTGGATGAACTCTGCATAGCCTTTATGTACCAATGTGTGTAAAAGGGTGAATGGTGAGAGAATGGCATAGAGATGGGAGATGAAGATTTAACTGTTTATGTAAGCAACAAGGTGCCAAATGTAAGTTACCAGTCAGTAAACTAATTAATGAATGGCTGAAGAATCCCTTTGAGGCTAAGACACAACAGGAGATAACAAGGGGGAGAGAGGCACACATCCTGCCAGATGGGAGCAAGGACATTCCAGGGTGGAGATAAGAAGAGGACAAATGAGAAACAACTGCAACAACAGAAGCTGGGTATGGAAAAACCCCAAAGCACTGAAACAAAGGATGCCAATCCGTATAAAAGAAGACTTTAAAAATGCCAAGTTGGGTGAGTCTCTCTCTCTACTGCTGTTTCGTTAAAGCACAGATGTGTCTGTTCACCCTGCTCCAAAATGCTGTCCCCAAGCTACTATCTCCAAAATCTTTCTCCAGATGCTATCTTCTAACATGATCATCTACTCAACAAGCTGGGGTTGGCCACCCTGGGCTGAGATTGAGCAACTATTGCTGGTAACTATATCTGATGTATGTGCACGGATGGAATGGTTTTGTGTATGTGTGTGTCTGTGTGTAATGATGTGCATAATAATTTGTGTGTGTTTGTATGAATGGTGTGTCCAAACTTCTGTGTCTAGTTCATGTAATCAATAAATGTGGCATTTTGCCTTACCCCCCTTTATAAGGTCTCACTTGTGATTTGAGCAATTGGCAATTTGTGTAACAACTGTATTTTATGAAAAGCTAGGGTTTGTGTGGGTGATTTTCTTTTATTGACTAACTTTGTGGTTGAGATAGAGTTAGACAGCTTTTAAATGCAATGTCTTTTTCTTCAGATCACCTCTAGATATAGTATAAAATGGTCAACAAGAATACACTGCACACCACAAACCAGAAGTTTGCTCCTGCACACCACAAACCACAAAGCACCCCCTAATGCTCAACAATGAACTTAGGATCTTTAGTGCACACAAAACAAAGACATCAACCACTGCAATGTATGACAAGAAGAGAGCAAGACTGCTGACGATGCCTAGGGTCCTCAAAGGGAGGGGAACATACGAAGGAAAATATTTCAGATGACCCTAGGAAATGGACTATGCCCTATTTGGGAGAGAAGGAAAACAAATGGACTTCAGCAATCTGATTGGGGGAAAATGCCTTCCTGATCCAAATCTGGGGATCAATTTTACACTAATCATGTGATCAGGAAACACTAGCCACTCACCCAAAAATCTCAGAGCCATTTTGAGCACTAGCACAGGTAGTCTTCTCTAGCATGTTTCTCTAGCATGATTCATGGTTTCATGGAGTGGGATCCCCAGGGGTGGCTGTGATGCACCTGGTGGCTCTGTGACCATGCAAGCTCTTCCCCAAGGGTGCCTTCTTATCTCTCCTGCCCTGTTTTTGATGGAAAAATAACTCAGAATGCTGCCCACAAGCCTTCACTTAGTCTTGGTTCGCTGAACCTTACTCAAGCTCTCTGATCTCTATGCCCTTTGCCAAGCCTCTCTTCAGTATGGTGCTGCAAAAGACACCTCAAGCCTTATGGACCAATTGCGTGGCTCCAACCACCCATTTACCATGCCCCATGCCTCACGGACATTACATTGCTGTTATGCTCTGTTGGGGCCTTGGTCTACTTGGGCTCTGCCCCTTTGATATAGCTAGGCCTTCTGGCCTAGACCCATTGTTTTGGGCCCAGCTTTGAGGCACTAGCCCACAAACTCCTCTTATTACTGGGTCCCAGGCCCCTCTTACTGCACCCTCCCTGATGCTGGCTCTCTGCAGCCCCTGAGCCTGTAGCCCTCTGGTGCTGTGGCTCTACACAATCGCGTGCCCCTAATGAAGCCTCCTCCTTCCTTATTAGCCTCTTCCCGGTCCACTGGTTCAAACAATAACACAAACCTAAGCCCCTGGGCTACAACATAACATTAATAATAAAGGCAGCACTCTGCCCCTTAAGAGGGCCAACTCCCAGTTTTAAAATACCAGTCTCTTTTATCTCTGGGCACCTTACAAGCCCCTGGAGTCTTACTGCATTCAGAGGTAGCAAAGCAGGAAGCCAGATACATTGTGCAGGAGCTCCTTCTCTTGGCAGTTGCCAAAGAGAATGACCCCTCCTGAAGACTCTATTTATCTGTCCAATTCTTTCCTGGATGCCACTGGGCCCCCAGTCCCACCAGTTCTCCTACAGAGCCTGCCTACCCTCCCAATCCCCCATGACTCCTCCAACTACATTAATTAATAGTGCTACCACTCATCCCACTGCCAGATTTCTGGCCCTGTTGGAAGCCCTACAGGCTGAAACTGGAGCACAGATTTGTGAAATTCTGGAGAAAAATTTGGTGGCTGTTGTACCTTTAAAAACCCCAAAATTAACACTATTGCTGCCACATTTCTGGGTCCATAGGAAGCTCTGTGGGCCAAATGAGAGAGCCTAGCATTCTGGATCTGGCTTGTGGACTGGTCCAGAGCCCTGGATCCAGCCTGTGAACTAGCATTGTGTGGCTCATCCTGCTCACTGGGCTGGATAATTTTGACACCCCTGATATACACGGTGCAATATAGTATAATTCGTGGTGCAATATAGCATAAATATGGTGCATCAAGTATTACAAGCATATTGGAAGCTTAAGGGGATGAAGGGCAAACAATGAGCAATGAATGAGTTTTTTTTCCTTGAAAGAGATATTACAACTACCTATCCTGATCTTCTTTACTTCAATACTTCATAAAATTGCCTGTCATCTAAACTAAAGTGCTTGTTCAAAAAGATATCAAAGCACCACAGTGCAAACTTGCTTTAGTGTTGAAACTTTCTCTACCATCAAAAGACATATTTCACTTGGGACCACTTTTTCTTGTTTCAGATTTGGAATAAAATCCTGCCCACACTATCAGCAAATTCAGCTCTCAAACTACTGAAAACCTCATGTGCAATTAACTCACATAAGGAACCAGTCTCTTTTCAGGACCCTCTTGAAGATGTGAACATGGAAATTAAGACAATTGACAAGGACACCAAAACAGTTCAATTCATCCTTGAAACATTTTTATTGCTATCCATTCCATTTCATGATACTGAAAATATCTCAGTTTTAATGTTGTCTTTCTCAGTTTACTTCTATTGATAAAATACAAAGCACACTTCCAGACTACCTAGTAAGTTGGTATAATTAAGACCTGGTTTATCTATCATTATATGGCTTTAATATTGTCATAAAAATCAATATATGAAAATATTTAATCATAGCTAAAACTATTTGAGCACAATAAATCTAAATAGCATGCCGAAGCTTTTCATTTTGCTAGGGAAGAACATATAGACAGATGGACATTTGATTTGACAAAGTCATTCATTATCCTTTTGATGCATTGTGAATGGTGATCCACAAAGATGTAAGGTTTTACAGTATATATTATCAATTGATCATCATTCAAATATTGTGTCATAAATTAAGTATACTAATTGCAGTTGAGTAATTAAAAATGAAATGGAAGGTCTTAGTCCTGACCGCACATGCAGTTTTAATTGCATGAATTTAGCATTTAAGTCCTGATACCATAAAGACTTGATTATTGCTTAACTTTGTGCAATAGAAGTAGTTCTATGTGGTGCATAAAATTAAGAACACAAACAAGTTTTTTTTTTCCCCAAAAAAAGGTTAATAAATGGTACCAACTAAACACCTAAGATATATAGATACCTCTGTACTGTATTCCCTGGGTTATCTAACAGCCTGACTTAAAGCCCATTGAAATCAATAGAAAGGCTTCCTATGATCAGTCTTCTACTGAGTTTCCATGCACAATAAGCAATTTTCTAAAACAAACAGTAATGTAATGTATCTAAGGGTAATAATAGGCCTAAGATGTTTAAGTTAAACATTTAGGGGCTCATTCATATCTATTTGCATGTAAGTACTCTATCCAGTATTCCAAGAGATAGTGCTGTGCATGTACATTTTAAGGGTTTTTTTATGTATTAGACTAGATTTTCTTTGTTTTTTTTTTGCAAAAAAAAAATTCTTTTTTTGACCAAAAAAGTTTTAAAATCCTTTTTGACCAAAAACCTTTTTTTGACCAAAACCCCCTTTAAAATGTTGAAAAACTTGTCAAATTTTTCAAGAAACTTTCGCTTCAAAAATTTCTTCTGATGAATTCTGATATCCCCTGAAAATGTGAATAAATTTGGCACTCTAATTTTGTTACAAAAAAACCTGTATTTTTTTACCCACTTTACTTAAAATATAATTATTTTAAATACAACACCTTATAGTAGTATCATATTCTATGAGGTGCAAGGAGGTGCTGCTACAAGGTAGTCAACCAGAATGCCACCATTTATGTCATCAGGAACTGTGATTTTATAGCTCCATATTAAAGTTGAGAAAAGGTTTTCCATTTGGTGATTCTTTGTCATGGGTGATATTCACAAAACTATAAAAAGCCTACACTTGAGGTCTTGACTCCACTCAAAATAGATTGTTACAGCATCTTAAGTGCTTCATAGACCTTCGTGTGAGTCCTCAGAATAGAAATGAAATGCACCCAAGTGTACTTTTTATCCTCCATAAACTAAATTTGAAATTTAGGGAGTCTATAATGTGTAATTTATGCTTTCTTCTGATCCCCTTGGGGTGAAGGTTGTAAGGCTCACACAGACTACCTTGGACTGAAATAGACCTCTGAATAATAATCCAGATTGTTATTGCATTAGGTTTCTGTGGGCTCTACGGTATAGGAACAATTTTATTACGTAGTTGCATTTAATACTGTTGTATCTAAATCTAATTTGATATCAGCTTGTTTCCATTACAGATGTAAATGAGATTTTTGAACCTTGGTGCAGCAACTAATCTGTGAATTTTGTTTCTTAATTTGAAAATCAAACTTGCCAAAAAGTTCCTTAAGCTTAAATACCCAGACCCCTCATTTAACTTCTGCTCTAAATCTGCCATAGCACATTGCTTACTTGATTTTCTTTGTATGTTTGGAGCTGCAGAAAAGCTCCTGCTGAGATTCTGATATGAGTGCAAGGCAAGAAGGCTCCTAAAAGAAATTAACAGCCCTCTTATTGCTAATTAAAAGCTCCTTGCTTTCTCTCCACATGGGCAGTACAGCTGCTTCACATCCTCTCACTGCGAAGGAAACACATAAATTCAAAGACAATATTGTGAACAGCACCTGGCACTTGCTGCACCTGCCGTGATGAGACTATATTTCATTCTGTCAGTAAATTAACATTCTCCAGGGCTGAAAAGGGTGATTTTTTTTCTCATTCAGCCTCTTCCATTGTCCCCAGTGGTAAAGAGACAGTAGTTTTGCTTCCATTTTTGGTACTAAATATATCATATTGTTGTTTGCTTCACTGGTGCAGACACCTGCCTCCTGCTGTAAATGTTGTGTTCCACTTCTGAAAGATTTCCCTAGGGCTCTACATTCAAGTATTGGCTTGTAACTATGGCTTAATATCGTGTCAACATCTCTTAAGGAAGATACAGCTTGTCAAGTCATTTCAGGATTGAACCTTCATCTAGTGAAATTCTAAAAATGTCCTTTGAGTGTTTGAAGCATGAGAAGACAAATAAAAGGCTAGCAAGTCATTTGTAAAGATAATAGCTAACAGCATGCATTTTCCATTTCCCCCCTTTCCATTAAATGTTGGTAAAGAGAGAAGAACAGACTTTAGGGCAGAGATCTTGGTTATTTATAAACAGGTCAAAGAAAGTCCCAAACTTTCATGCATCTATCAGGACAGGAAAAAAGTAGCAACAGAAGCAGAAGAAAACCTCAATCAAACTGATAGATTCAAGCACTGACAGCTTGATCCTTGAGCTTCTTTTCTGAGAAAGGGCAGTTCACAAATGCATCAGGCATGAAGTGTTCATCTATGAAAGGATTTTGATATTTTTAATATAAACATTTATTTAAAAATAACTACATCTGTCTGGGCACCAGGGTGTTTTGGCACGTGTGTGTTCAGTAACATGGGTGTGGTTAGAGGAACATTATTTTGCTGATTGGGTTAGAAGAACAGATATGTGAGAGAAATCATTTTATAAACTTTAGTAAGTGATGAAAGAAGACTTTCTAGCAACCAAGCCCCTCCACTCCTCTCCAACTTGATGCAGAGTAACAAAGAAGGGTGTGGGAATTCACACTTGTAACAGGTCAGCTAAAATTTAACCAAAACAAATGAAAATGGAAAGTAGGTTGGTAAGTTTTTGCAGACTTTTCCATCGCAATGGAATCAACAAAGAAAACCTAATTGTAGAAAATATCTGCAGTAAAACATAATAGTTACCAGCAATGCAGAAAGATGCATTGCATTTTTAAAACTCTGACCAGTTTGAAGGTATTACCCATGTTTAAAAATGTAAATTACATTGTCCTAGTTTTTATCAAACCTAAATGATCTATTGGCCTCATCACACAGAAAACTTGGTGAAATAGGATTTTATAAGTAGGGTTTAGCGTTGTGTAGCAGTCAGAAAATGTGGAAGAGGCATGAAATATCTTGTATTGGACCAACTATATTGCTAGGAGAGTTCTTTGATAAGCTTTTGAGTACAGAGTACCTAGGACCTGAAGAAGGGCACTCTGTTCCTGAAAGCTTGTCCAACATCTCTCCCAACTATAGGATTAGGCCAATAAAATATATCACCAAGGAAAAAAAAGGAAATTTTCTCAAAGATTTTTTTGATTTTTAAAAATAAATTGAGGCATGTTGCACCTGAAGCTGAGGAGCCCATGAAAACTGAAAGCAAAAGTATTCAAAAGAACCTCTCTCAAACAAAACTACTGTTTTGTGGAACACTTTAAATCATAAGAAAAATTCAACTTCCACTTATTAGGGAGAAAAGGCCACTGTGAGTGAAGGAGACCTACAATTTGGCACCTACTCCAGGGCCATTTATGCATTTTACCCAATTACTATGTAATACAAAACCCATTATTTTTATATCAATTAGGTGTCACGCTATTGTAAATGATGACACTATCCCTGATTATACTTTAGTAATGGAGAGCCTTGTCAGACCCAGTGGAGTTGCATTAGTGCAAATCAGAATGGACTCTGGTCTTCAATGCAGAGAGTAGTCAGAGATCAAAGTAATTACCAAGTTCTAATATCGCTCTTCAATTCTCCTCTGTAAGGTGAACTACATGGTGACAGGTATCAGAGGAGACGTGTGATTTGGCAGAGACATGACAATGAAGAGAATAGGTTGGATGAGTGGACGGGCCAGCAAAGCACTTAACTTACCTTTGACAATGGTTTGTTCTTATCCATGTGTAGCAGACTTGCCTTTTGGAGCTTGGGTTGAGTCCCAGGCTTGAAATCTTGCTGTTTTGATTGGTGGAGCTCATTCCCCAATCAGGAGGCAACAAGAGGAGTTCAGTCATGACCCTTTCTTGAGGGAAGGGGGAGAGAAGTGCTCCCTCCCCCCCCCCCCCATGTGATAGCCAGAACCAGAAGGGGTAATAAGCAGTTATAACAAAAGAAAATGCTTTTTGAAGATATCTGAAATAAAGCTTATGAAACTGTTTTCTGTCTGTCTGGAGTATAACCCACAAGAATTATATATAGCTTTTTTTTATACTAATCTTGAAACAGCATGACTTTTAAAAAGCAGAACTAAAGAATATAATCAGCAGACTCAGCTGATTTATTTATTTATTTTTTTTCTGCTTAGACTCAGTAAAATAAACTTAGGTGGGGACATGTTAATCTCAGACCTCAAAGTGATGTGGTGTGATTTGCTTATTGGTTAAATCCAAGCTTGGGCAGTAACTTATTGTAATGATTTCTAACACCTTTTAATCCCATAGGATAACAGCTATAGAATAAGATTATAAATGACTATATAACCAAAAAATTAGCATAAACAGGATATAAAAGAACACGTGTGCTAAGTAACCCTAGGGAAGGAAGGAACAGAAGGGTCATTGCTGTCCCATAACCCCGGATCTCTTTTACTCCCTCTGTGAGCGAGGACCAGATCCTGACAGAGGGATCTTCCCCTGGTACAACCCTCTGAAATCATAGATCAGGGATGCCTGATTTCGCTGAATCAACTTAACGTGTATCTGAATGAGGGACTATCGGTAAATTACTAACCAAGTGGGAACTCTTGGTTGATTTCTCTATGTTTTTTTATTAACACTGTCAATTTTAACTTGTATTGTTATGTTGTCTGTTTATTAGCTTAACCTTTTTACTGTCATATGTGCAAACTATATCTTTAGTTCTTATAAGCAAAATTCATTTTTTTTAAGTGAAACTTGTCATTGTTTTCCTCCCAACATCACCTCCTCAATCCCGAACCAAAAAGCCCAGTGGCTAATAAAGTCGCAGTGCTCAGTCAGTCTGCAACTAAATTGATATAGTCATAGTGCCCAGCTGACCTGTGACACCCCCGTCATGGACCTGATTGAAGACTGCAACACTCAGGTCTGGAAGACTTCAGGGGCAGAGCCCTAAAGCATATAAAAGGAGCTTCATGCCCAGCATGAGGGAAGCACATCCAGGAGTGAGAAGAGAGAAGGGCGGGGCTTAGAAGAGCTAAGGAGAACTGCTCAGCAGGGCAAAGCTGTAGCCTAGAAGTGCCCCTGAAGACTCCATCAGCAGGGAATGGCAGACAGCTCCAGCAGCTAGGCTCTTGGTGTGCAGCATGACACACAGTGTCCAGACCCTGGGAACTGCATGAGGCAGCTCAGGTCTGCAACCTCTGGCATGCGGCCAGAGACACGGTGCACAGGATGGTGCATGGAATAAGACCTTTGGTGCACTTGGGCAGCTTAGGTCCTCAACTCTTGGAATGAGCCTGGGAGCTCAGTGCTGGAGGTGCTGCACAGAGGGTCCAGGAGTGGACCGAGCCTGGTGCTATATGAGGTAGCCCAGGCCTCCGATCCATAGTAAAAGGTTGAGTCCAGGGAGCTGGACAGTGCTCAGCCTACTGGGCCAGTGGACCGGGCCGAGCCAGAGGCCCCAGAAGCCCTCCACAGTGGATCCCTGTTCCAGGTGACAGTGCCACCCCACCGAAGCCCACTGCAGGCAAGAGAGCAACCTGGCACAGAGGACAAGGACCACCCTCCAGGCCTGGGAGCCATGAATTGCAGGGAAAAGAGGATTCTCACAGGGGAGGGTAGTGTCCCCCCCCCCCCATTAGTTAAGGGCTCCTGAAAGGGGAGTTCCCACTAAGAGGGCCCCCCTAAAGTTACCAGCTTCTTTGTAGGGCTTGGGAAAAGCCCAAGGGCATTGGGATTTCCCCTCGGGATTGAGTTTATCTTTGGGGTTTATCTGTTTCAGTTCAGATACTTACCTGTATCTGGAGCACTGGTATAAGGTTTTATGTCTTTTGCCCAGAGGGTATTGTTTATGTTACTGGTTTAGATATCTTATAAATATATATATATATATACATTGTACATATGTTTATATCCATGTTCCTTTCCCTTGTGATAAGTTAATGTAAATACATGTGTATATATTTAAGTCCCCTGACTGTCCTGGCCTGGATCTATAGGGACGGAGGGAAACTGAGTGGTCTGCAATTCCCACCCGACAGCACACCTGCCAGCTAACAATCCCCTTCAATTGGAGAAGGGGAGTATATACCCAAGTTACCTGGGCTACACATGTGTCTGTTTTCCTAATTCTCTTTGTATTAACAGTAATATATTTTTCCATGTATCACTGTAAACCTTCTACTTTCTAACTGACCAGTTCTAGCTTTCTGGGCAGTACCTTGTTTAATATCCAGGTTATAAAAGTCATTAAATAGATACTGAAGTATTTTCATTAGGAAAAGGAACTGTAGCATATACACCACTTTAAATTCTAGGTCCAGTTTTGTAAACATTTTTTTCTACTTTCTTTCAGTGAAAAAAAGTAGAACTGTGAACCTCAGTTTTTGGGCCTCAGCTTTACCAAATCTTTTATCCTGGAAAATGTGGAAAAACCTAAAAAAATACTTAGCCGTGTTGAAATGTTTAATTTCAATATTTTCAGAACTGTGTTTTTCCCCTCAATTTACATTTTAGATTTTTTTTCTTTCAAGTTTACTTTGCTTTTATTTATGAAAACAATTTGAAATGCTCAAAATCTAAAAAGGAAAACATATTGTTGCAGGTATATCAGTTGCTTCTTATGTTTCAGATGACAAAATACAAAAGAGTTTATTTTCATTTTACCCTGAAATACATTTTTAAAATTGCAATGGCAAGTAAACTGAGCATAACTTATTCGTGCAAACTATATTTCTATACAACAGTAAGCTGAGACAGATACACCATAATCACCTATAATTATTATTCAGTAAGTGATTATTTCATTTTCATTATAGTTGTTGCGAGAATGTCTTCCTTATTTTATTTTTCATGACATTGCTCAATTCTACCTCATCCTAATGAGTGATTCATATTTTTAACTTGTAAAATAATAATCTGTCACGCTGATTATAACCTTGTTTCCAACATTATCCATTGTCTCATAGAAGCTACAGCTATTGCTGTAATATGTGATATTAATAATTCTTGTGTGTGCTGGTGTAATCTAAAATAAAACAGACAATTTAGGGAACCATTATACACACACACACACTAAATGACTTCCTAAGGTTTCTTCCAACCCTAATTTTCTAAGATTCTATAAATTATACTTACTGAGATGAACAAGACCTCAAAGGATATTTGGTCTCACACACACATATATATAATCAAAATAATAGTATGTGCGACGAAATGTCCTTTGAGGTCTTGTTCATCTCAGTGAGTATAAATCATAGAATCATAGAAAATTAGGATTGGAAGAAACCTTAGGAAGTCATTTAGTTCAATGCCTTGCTCAAAGCAGGACCATCCCCAGCTAGACTATCCCAACCAAGCCTTTGTCTTAATAGTAGTGCTGCACAAAATTTCACTGGGTGCTTCATTTCAAAGCTCTTTTGACATGTTTTCTCTGGTGCTGAGAGCAGCCCATGCCCAGCACCAGTCCGAGGCAACAGGGCAGCCTCCTCTCATCCAGCTGTGCCGGACTCCTCCCAGGGGTGCGAATCCCCAGATCTGTCTTCTGGATGAGAGGAGGCAGCAATTTTCTCTGCATCCAGCGCTGATCCCAGGCATCAAAGTAGCCTCCTCTCATCTGTGGTGCCAATTCAGGGACTTGCACCCCTGGAAGGGCTGCTGGGCTGTGCCAGACTCCTGGGGGTGTGAGCCCCCAGATCTGAATGCTGGATGAGAGGAGCCTGTCACTGCCAGCAAGTGTCAGGAGTTGTGTTTTGAAGAGTTTGAGGTGCTGTTTCCCAAAAAACTCTGCACCTATCTCCTTGGAACTTGGCAGGCTTCATTGCCTCAGAAGGGGCTACCATCCCTGCAATTTTCATCCAAATCAGGCAAGAAGTGAGAAAGTTTTAGGCATTTTCATAATTCCCCATTATAGCCTATGGGCGAAACATCAAAAAGCGTCGAAACAGAGAAACGATTTCAGTGAAACAAAATGGGACACTGCTTTGGAACAAAACAAAATGATGAAACAAAACACTGTCCCTTCAAAACAGTGAAATGGACATCAAAACAATGGTGTTTCACACTGCCCGACTAGCCAGGTCTTAAAACTCCCCAAGGTTGGAGAGTCCACAACCTTGCTTTGTAATCTATTCCAAAATTTTACTACCCTCCTAGTGAGAAAGGTTTTCCTAATATCTAACCTAAACCTCCCTTGCTGCAACTTGAGACCCTTACTCCTTGTGCTGCCATCTACCAACAGTCCAGCTCCATTGACTTTGGAACTACCCTTTGTCATAACCCAATGATTTTTAGTGCCTTGGCACATTGGAATTTTCCCGCCACATGGAACTTTCTTTGCACGGTGGATTTCCCAGCTGCAGAGAGAAATCCCAGGTGCAAAAGAGTTCCCGCCACACGTATGCAAATTAGCTACATTTCAAGATGGCGCCGAGCAAGAAGGGAGTCATGCGGAGGAGCCAGAAAAGATGGGCAGAGCTTCAAAAGAACGAGCGGCAATCCGTCCAGTGGTCCCAACCACTGAAGTGACATTGCCTCCAGCGGCCCCGCCTTCTTGCCACAGGGAGGGAGCATCGAGCGGAGGAGAGCATCCGCCCCCCTACCAGAATCAGTAATGGCTCTAGCAGCAGTTCGCCCTGTGACATCGACCTGCCAGGCAACTGATCCATTGAGTGCAGCTTGTCCTACCACCTATCATGCTCGTACTTGAACTGAGTTGCAGGAACTGTACGAGGAGTCAAAGATCAAGCCCGAAGAGACCCTAGCCGTGTGGTTGGGGCACCTAGTTGTGGAATTTGGGTCCAATTTGTTGGACTTAGAAGAAGCAAGCTTCCTAATCCAGCGGGCCTCGTGGAGCGGAGGGCATACCATCGACATCAATACAGTGACGTTCAACACCCATTGGCCCATTCTGCTTCCGGCACTTGCCGCAGGACAAGTCAGTCGGGAATCTTACGCATGGCATGACGGCCAACTGGAAAAAGTCAGCGTGGAGCAGCTGTTGCTGGCCATAGTCGGAATCTTGTACTGCTCCTGGAACCGCAGAGCATGTGTGCTGGGACTGACATCATCCCAGCAGAGAGGGCCATGGCTTCACCGCTATCTGCGAAATCCTGGAATAGTTCCAATAAATTTAAACAGCGTGAAAGCCTGTGTTGAGGTCTATGGAGGAAAGAACACCGTCGTCATCTGGATTTTCCTCAACCCAATGGTTGGTCAACCTGCAAGCAACCTTTTGCGGCAGCTTTCACGATTGTGCATCATGATGAAGTCGAAAACACCCAGAGACTGGGAGCATCGATCTACTATATACCTGATCGAATCTCAGGGCGCAAGGCATAGCGAATCTGATCATCAACCATTGCCGCAGAGAACGCCCGAAGAGCGAATCATGTTTGGGTTCCTCATAAACCATTCTGGGCTCACCAAATGACAGCTCCGAGTCCTGGGAGACGCAGGCCAATGGCAACTGGCCTATGAACTGGGTTTTCAGTATCCAAACAAGCTAGACGACAACTCCTCGACGTTGTCATCGACGTTTTCATCTTGCTGAACGTGGATAAAACCCCGCAGTGTTTGCCATCCACTTCTGCATCGGTTGTATCCACGAGCGTGCAAGAGAAAAATCGTCCAGAGCGGAGCCATGCCTGAGCACCTGTATTGTGTGCTGTGAAAAGCGGGGAGCAGCGACAAATCTTGCTGACTGCCCTATCGCGCGCAGTTCCATGTAAATATTGTAATATAGGTTAATTTATCGTTT
This sequence comes from Alligator mississippiensis, assembly GCF_030867095.1. NCBI lineage: Eukaryota > Metazoa > Chordata > Crocodylia > Alligatoridae > Alligator > Alligator mississippiensis. The sequence goes on from NC_081824.1 coordinate 400,101,365, forward strand.
TGAGGATTTTTCTTTTTATAGGTCCAGGACCCAAAGTGCGTGGTGGAGGGAAGTCCCAAGACAGAGACGGAGAACATCATTAAAGAAGCAAGGACTGGACTTGTGACTTCGCCATGATGCCTACTGAAGTCCTGATAGTTGAATTTCTTGTTATGAATATAATTATGTGTCTGTGTGTTAGTGCCGGCTATTATTTGATTCAGTCCTTAGAGGACAAACTTATTATGTTGTCTGAATTTGTGTTTAATCGTTTGGCTTATGAACCAGCCAAGAGAGCTTGTAATGATTCCAATGATGCGCGTGTGGTTTAAAATTCCGGCTGTGCCATTGGCAAGGGGGTATGTCATAACCCAATGATTTTTAGTGCCTCGGCACATTGGAATTTTCCCGCCACATGGAACTTTCTTTGCACGGTGGATTTCTCAGCTGCAGAGAGAAATCCCCGGTGCAAAAGAGTTCCCGCCACATGTATGCAAATTAGTGTCCCACTATTGGTCAATTCTAAATTATTCCTACGTGGCGGCTAGCAATTGGCTCGCTAGCTGTATAAAATGTTAGAGCAGTTTTCGCCCAAATTGGAGGACTCCACAACCATCTCATGGGGAACTCTGAGCGCACTGTGGAGCCTAGCAAACTCCGCGTGTGTCTTGGAGGAGGACATAAAGGCCTGATCAGCTTTTAGCCACTCCCCATCATAGTGGAAAATTTAACGTACCCCCGTGGGAAGCACTTGTGGAGTTGTGCATCGACGACTCATCTCGGTTCAGTTCGGTTCGGAAGAGATCTCACTTGTGTTTGTCTGTGTGCAACTGCAACTTAAGCAAGTTTCCTTCCTGCACTGCGACCATCGGCAGTGTAAGTAAAGCTTTCTTTGTAAAACCAATACGCCTCCATGCCTAACTCTACTCCATCATGGAAAAACCCCACCTGACGGTCCGGGCTACTGGCCATAGCCTTAGACTGCCCTCGGTCCCGACACCCTTCAGATAGTTGAAGGCTGCTATTAAATCCCCACTCAGTCCTCACTTCTGCAGACTAAATAAACTCATTTCCCTCAGCCTACCCTTACAAGTCATGTGCCCCAGCACTGTCATGCTTTTTGGTGTCCTCCACTGGACTCTCTCCAATTTGTCCACATCTTTTCCGTGGGCCCTACCATTGGACACAATGCACCAGATGTGGCCTCACCAATGCTGAATACATGGGAATTATCATGTTCCTTGATCTGCTGGTAACACTCCTACTAGTGCAGCCCTGTATGATGTTAGCCTTCTTGGCAACAAGGGCATACTGTTTGATCATATTCATCTTACTGTCCACTGTAACAGCCAGGACCTTTTCTGAAGAACTGCTGCTTAGCCAGCTAGTCCCCAGCCTGTACCAGTACATGGGATTGTTCTATCATAAGTGCAGGACTTTTTGAACCTCATGAGATTTCTTTTGGTTCAATCCTCTAACTTGTCTAGGTCTCTGAATCCTAGCCCTACCCTCCAGTGTATCTACTATTCCATCCAGCTTGGTGTCATCTGAAAACTTGTTGAGGGTGCATGCCATCTCATTTTTCAGGTCATTGATGAAGATATTGAAGAAAACTGACACCAGGACCAACCCCAGGACACTCCACTTGATACTGACTGACATCAAGCCATTGACTACTACCCTCTGAGCCCATTGATGCAGCCAGTTTTCTATCCACTTTAAAAACCATTCATCCAACCTATACTTCTTTAGTTTGCTTGCAAAACTGTTGTGGGAGACCATATCAAAAGCCTTGCTAAAGTCAAGGTATATCATGTCCACTCTTCCTACATCAACAGAGCCAGTTATCTCATCATAGGAGTCAAACAGGTTGGTCAGGCATGACTTGCCCTTGGTGAATCCATGCTGACTGTTCTTAATCACCTTCTTCTCTTCCAAGTGCTTAGAAATGGATTGCTTAAGGACTTCCTCCATGATTTTTTCAGGGACTAAGGTAAGGCTGACCACTCTGTAGTTCCTTGGATTCTCCTTCCCTTTCTTAAAGATGGGCAGTACAATTTCCATTTTCCAATCATCTGGGACCTTTCCCAACTGAGTTTTCAATGATAATGGCCAGCAGCTCTGCAATCACATTGGCCAACTCCCTCTGCACTCTTGGGTTCATCCCATTTGGCCCCATGGACTTGTACACATCCAGCTTTTCTAAATAGACTCCAACTTGTTCTTTTACCACTGTTGGCTGCTCACTTGCTCCACAAACTGTGCTGCCAGGTATGATAGTCTGGGGGATGACCATCCCTGTTAAGACTGAGGTGAAAAAGGCATTGAGTACTTCTGCCTTTTCTGCATCCCCTGTCACTAGGTTGCCATCTCCATTTAGTTAAGAACCGACACTTCTTTTGTTTCTCCACTTGTTGCTGACATACTTGTAATTCCTGCTTCATACACAGGGAGACAGACTGAAACCTGAAGCAACATGGAAGCCACTGATAGAATTAACATTGGATTCTGGAATTCTTGTATTGCACCTCTATTATCTATCAACTCCTTCAAAGTGCGTGTTTCTAATGTCTTGCTTATTTCTTCTGCTAATATGACATTAAAATGTAGCATAAATGACTTGATAAGGGAAACAATGGTTTGACAAGAATGCACTGGAGAAAATGTATATAAAATGAATTAAATGCAACTTAATTATTAAAGAAGTAAAGATTTATATTAAAGTGAGATATAATTAATGTCAATTAACTTTAATGTATCAAAAATAGATCTCATCCAACTTGGACTTTTTTTCAGGGATTATAAATTTGTTCCATGAAGATCACTGTATCACTGTAATATAAATAGGCCCACATCTTTTTTCATCTCTAAGGTGCCTCAGTAGCATTAGATTTTTGTGTATGATTTCTGTTGGCAAAATATGATGTTGTAATTAAGAAATTAATACAGAATAACATGATATGCATTAAAGGTTGGCTAACTGACAAGTCTCAGGATTTACTTGTATTTGATTGTAAATGAGGAATAATTATTCATAAGGTGTAGTTGTAGTGAAGCTCCATAGATATCAGTTCTTATCCCTATGCTATTTTAAAATTCTTTGCAGATGATACAAAGACTTGCAGAATGGTAATTATGAAGAGATGATTTGGATGCATACAGTGATTCAGATCACTTGGTAAGCTAGAAGCAGGCAGACAACATGTATTTTAACACAGTGTTGGTGGACAAGTTCCTGAATGTGTATTCATAATGCAGTCCCTGTGGCCAGCTGGTCTATTATGTTCAATGTATATGCAAATAATGGAATCTGGTTTAGGAATAGGTAGGTTACATTATGTCTGAATTTGGCACTGATGCAATTGCTTCTTGAAAACTAGCCTCATCATTCAGATAAGAAGTTTAATAGATTTCATAGACATTAGAGCTAGAAGGGACCTCACAAGATCATTGAGTCCAGCCCCCTGCCCAACGGGCAGGAAGTCAGCCTGGGTCAAATGTTCCTAGCAAGATAGGCATCTAAGTGTATCTTAAAAATGGCCAGAGTAGGTGTTTACACCACTCCTGGGAGGAGTCTATTCCAGGCTCTGGGGACTTGGACAGTAAAGAAGTTTTTTTCTTATGTCTAGCCTAAAACAGTCTTCCAGGAGTTTGTGACTGTTAGACCTTGTCTTTCCTTGGGGTGCCCTGGTAAACAGATGTCCAGTTCCTGATGCACACCCCTTATGTATTTATAGGCTGCCACAAGTCCCCCCTGAGCCTTTGCTTCCCCAGGCTGAAAAGTCCTGTGCGCCTCAGCCTCTCCTCATAAGGCCTTACCTCTTGTCCTCTAATCATGCATGTGACTTTTCTCTGGACTTTCTCAAACTTCTCCACATCCCTTCTAAAGTGTGGAGCCCAGAACTGGATGCAGTATTCCAGCTGTGACCTCACCAAGGCTGAATAAACTGGGAGGATGACTTTCTGGGTCTTGCTTCAGATGCATCGGTAGATGCAAGCCAGGGTTTTGTTTGCTTTGCCAGTTGCAGCATCACATTGGTGGCTCATGTTCATCTTGTGGTCAATTATGTCCCCCAAGTTTCTTTCAGTCGTGGTGCTAGTGAGTGTAGCACTGCTGAACCTATACGCATGATGTGGATTTTTTTCCCCCAAGGTGGAGCACCTTGCATTTCTCTATGTTGAATGCCATCAGGTTTTGATTTGCCCACCTTGCAAGCCTGTCCAGATCTGCCTGAATCTCCAGCCTATCCTCTAGTGTGACTACACTTCCCCATAATTTGGTGTCATCAGCAAATTTAGCCATTCTGCTTCTGATGCTTGAATCCAAATAGTATATAAATATATCAAAGTGTACTGGTTCAAGTACAGAGCCATGGGGGACACCACTGGTCACCACGAACCAGGTTGACTTGGGTACATCAACTATCACTCTCTGAGTCTGACCACAGAGCCAGTTCCCCAGCCATTGGACTGTAAGGTTGTTGAGGCCATAGTTCCCCAGTTTTACCATAAGAACATCATGGAAGACCAAGTGAAAGGCCTTTTTGAAGTCCAAATATATTATATTAACCTTTTCTCCTTTGTCTAGGTGATGCATTGCCTGGTCATAGAAGGAAATGAGGTTGGTCAGGAAAGACCTATCCACAACAAAGCTATGTTGTCTATCTCTCAGAATGTTGCCTTCTATTAGCCTGTTGTTAATGGTTTCTCTGATGATTTTTTCCAATATCTTACCAGGCTTCAAGGTCAAACTGATTGGCCTGTAATTCCCCGGATCTTTCTTCCTCAATTTCTTGATGATGAGCACCATGTTGGCCTTCTTCCTATCTTTAGGAACCACTCCCAAGTGCCACGAGTTCTCAACTATCCTCCCCATTGGCTGTGCTATGATATCACCTAGTTCCTATAGCACTCCTGGGTGCATTCCCTCCAGGCCATCCTTTTAAGGTGTTCCCTCACAAGATCTTCACCAATATGAGTGTATGTTTGCCCAGACCCTGGAATCATGCATCATGTCAGGCAGGATTAACTCCTTAGGCTGGTGGAAGACCGATGCATAGTAATCATTAAGGAGATTAACCTTTTTCCTGGGTGTTGGTTGTCAGCTGCCCCATTTGGTTTAGCAAGGATCCAATGTTGCCCTTGTTTTGTTTGGTTTTTTCCAACTACCCACAGATCTAAAGAAGGACTTTTTGTTGTCCTTGATTCCTGTAGCCAGTTTGAGTTTGGTTTGGGCCTTGGCTTTCCTAGTTTTCTCCCTACAGGTGTGGGCCAGTGCTGAATACTACTCCTTGGTGATGTTACCTGACTTCCATCCCTTATAGGCTTCTCTTTTCAGATACAAAAGGTCCATGAGTTCCCTGTTTAGCCACGGGGATCACCCAGCCCTTTTGCTACCTTTCCTATGGGCTGGGGTAGATTTCCCTTGTGCTTCAAAGATCACATCCTTAACAAGTGACCACTCATCATGGACTCTTCTTTTTATCAGATCATGGCCTCTTAGGGCCTTGGCAACCAGTCTTCTGAGCTTATGAAATTTGGCTTTCCTAAAATCAAGGATTTTTGCATTGCTGGCTGATTTGCCAACTTTGTGATGGATAGAGAAAGTGATCAACTCATGATCACTGTCCCCTAGTTTTCCTTTGATTCTCAGGTCACTCACTAGATCACCCTGTTTGGTCAGTACCAGATCCAGGAGTTCCTTACCTCTTGTTGGCCTGTAGACTTCTTGAGACAAGTAGAGTTGGTCAATGCAAGTTAAAAACCTACATGACCAATCAGATTTGGCAGAGTGCTCCTCCCGTGAGATGTTAGGGTAGTTGAAGTTGCCCATGACAACCATGCACTGAGTGTGTGCAGCCTCTGCCAGTCCCCTAGTGAATGTATGGTCAAGATCTTCCTCTTAGTTAGGAAGTCTATAGTAGACTCCTACCATTATATTCCCTTCACCACATTCCCCCTGTAATCTAACCCAGATTGTCTCAAGTCCCTCTTCTTGAGTGCCAAACTCCACTTGCAGGGAAGTGTATTGCTCCTTCACATAGAGAGCTACACCCATAGGTGGTGGAAGGGGGAGGAGCTAATGGGGCTTAGCAAGACAGACTGGCTGAGGGCTTCCAGTGGCTGCAGCAAGGGTCGTTAGGGAGCGGGGCTGGGGCTAGGGGAGGGCCAAGTGCTGCACAGCTGGGGTGGAGTGTGGGACTGAGCTGTGAGTGGCTCATCCAGGTGGCATGGCTCTGGCTGCTACACCCTGGGAAACATGATGGGCATGTGCCCCCAAATCTGCATGTGGCAGGGTGGGCTGCTGCTACAGGCTGGGGCCAGGGCTGTGGCACTGGAAAGGGGCTATGGAGGAGATGCAGCCATCCCAAAATTCACCACAGCCCCCCCCCCCACACTCCCAGCTCCACTGCCAGCCACTGCAAACCAAACCCCCAACCAGGAAGAGTCTGGCACTACCCCAGCCCCAGCCCACAGTGGCAGCCCACCCTGGCCCATCCAGATCTGGGGGCAAGTGCCCTCCATGCCTCCTAGGATACCTGCACCACCCCCTGGATGAGCTGTGACTTTGTCCCACACCCCTCCCCAACTTGGGGCAGGACAGAAGGAGGAGTCCTGGGGGTTCTGTCCCCTCTGGCCTGGTAGCATAGCCAAGGCTGGCCCCACTCCAGCCCCTGGCTCCAGGCCCCCCTGGGCAGTGTGGGACCAGGAAGTTGGGGCCAGTGCAGGGCTGAGGGGCAGAAGATTAATTGGTGTGGGGAGGCACTGACACCGGGCAATGACCCCAGATGCAGGCAAAGGAGTGGTTGCATGGATGCAGCAGGCCCCAGCCCTGATCCCAATCCTGACTGAGCTCCGCTTCCTCCTAATCCCTGCCCAGTCCAAGCCTCAGCCCCACTCTGTCCCACCATGGATCTTTCCCCTCCCCCCACCCCTTCCCCCACAGACTTTCTCATCTGGGGGGGCACACGCACACATGTGCACACGTGCTCAGTTCACCCACAAAATTTTCTCTCTCCACCTATGGTTACACCCCCACCCTTTCTAGCAACATGATCCCTCCTGTACAAGGTATAGCCATCTATGTCTGTGGTCCAGTCATAGGTGGAGTCCCACAAGGTTTCCAATATCCCTATGAGGACATATTCCTTTTTGTTTAGCAGAATAGCAGGAGGTCCAGTTCCTCCTGTTTGTTACCCCAGGCTCCTGGTATTGTGTATAGGCAAGTAAACCTCCCATCAGAAGCGCTAGGCTTTCCAGCACTCCTAGAAGAGTCCCATCACTGGGATGGGATGGAGTGAATTTCCTTGTGCTGTCTGACCTGCTGATTCTGTGGCTGATGCTTGGCAGGCTTGCACTGGTGGTTGTTAACCCATCCCCTGGTAAAGATATAACAACCAAGATCCAATAGCTGGTACCTGAATCTAGACAAATCCAAACCAGAAATAACACATAATATTTTAAGAGTAATTGACCAACAGTAATTAACCAACCAGGAAAATGTACTAAATGTACTAATTCAATAATGCATTGTTTTTTACTAAACTATATTAGTAAATATTCATAGATTCATAGATTGCTAGGGGCTGGAAGGGACTTTGCAGATCATTGGGTCTAGTCCCCCTGCACTAGGCAGAACCAACTGGGGTCAAGTGTCCCCAGGAAAGTAGTCTCCTTTTGAAGATTTCCAGAGTGGGTGACTGAATCACCACTGGAGGGAGTTTATTCCACAGTCTGGACACACTGACTTTGAAGGAATTTTTCCTGGAATTGAGCCTGAAGCAGCCTTTCATGAATTTGGTATCCAGTGTAATTTTATACTAAAATAATGGTCTCTACAGGCCTTACAAGTTATGAAGCTACAGAGAGCAGAGATAAAGATGAGACAAAAACTTTGAGAAATGACTATTCGGGATGCACCATATAAGGCTACACAGCAGATGATATCTTATGAGGTCTGGAATTTAGAAAGTGATAAGCTCTGAAAATGACACTCCTTTAACATGTCTCAATTTATAGACCCATATTTAGTAATTGCTTTTGAAAAAACTTAGCCTAGCATACAAATAAGTAAAGGAACAATATATAGAAAAGGATGCGGTATCACTTAGCCTACCCTGAGCCCACTCCCCACTTTAATAAGCATATGATAAATATTGGTACATGTGTACTGCATTTAATCATAGTACAGTCTAACTCATTCCTTACTTTTGCTCTTACACTTTTAGGCATACTTGCGAATTATGTTCCACAAATGTCCTGATACATGGACCATTGAATCCACAGGAATATTTTCATTGACTTGTGCACTAGGTCAGTCCAAATGCTTTCTTTCATATGTTTGGGAATAGTATCGAATGTGATGTACTCCTTTCAATGTCCCCAGTTCTTCACTAATACTCATCTCTAAAACCTACATTTTGCAGAACCTTTCTACTTGGATCTTGACAGTATGCCCCCTGCACTTTATACTTGAATTGTTATTGTACATACTGTGACATTAATTTGCCTCTACTGACAAAAAACATTAACACTCCCCCTCCCCCCCGTACATTCATATTGTAGCCAGGAGTATTATATTTTTTATTAATATTATTGAGTTTTAAGATCTATCCAAGGCATGCCAACGTCCAAGTGAAGTTGACAGAAAGATTGCAGTTGATTTAAATAGGCTTTGGAAGAGATCCTTTGCTGAGGAAGCATTTACGGCACTCAATACTGTAGAAAAGAAGAGCTATCTAAAAAACAATTAATCTAGTAAGGCATTGCTACTGGCAAGAGGCAAACCTCATATATGAGCAATCAAATATACAAGCCTCTACCACTGAAGCTAAAACAGCAACTCAGTTAGTTCCTAGTAAACAATAGGAACTCATCCTTACTGAGAACAGCTGTCAGGGAACTGGACACACTGACCCATTGTATTATGTATTACAACTATTGAATGAAAGGCCTAATATAACAGAATACAGGGGAAACTGAAATTTCCTATATGGTGTGGCTGTCCTTCACATCTTGAACCATAACTGGAAAATGTTTGAGGGGTAACCACAGCAAGCCACGAAGCTGTAGACTTATCATGTTCAACTATATCAGAATGTATTTTTCCTATTTCAATCCCTGTTTGAAAACACTTCTAACTCCTACTATGCTACCTCTTTTAAATAGACAACATGGTGCAGTCCCTGGCCCAGGACATCTGGGATTTCTCCTTACTCTACCATAGGTCTTTATTGTGACCTTGTCCAAGTTTCTTCACCTTTCTGTTTTTTTCTAGACTTTTCAGGTCAGGACTCTTTCAGGTCAGGACTGTGGCTCACTTTGGCAGTAGTCTTAAATGTTTGCTGGTTGATGAGTAACAATACTTACTAAGTATTGAACTCTAAGCAACTTGACACTTTTCTCTCACTGTCAACCTCAGTTTTAACTTTTTAATTTCTGGTGGCTTCACATAGGGTTGGCAAGTCATGTAGCCATGGGTTGGGGACAACTGCTATCTGATTTGTACATGGCCTTAATTTTTGCCGGGACCTGTTGGCATTATCAAAGTAAAAAGGGTAGTATAGGATGGAAGGTGCTCACTGGGGAAGTGTTCAATGTGTCCTTTTTTACCATCACTCATTATTTGAAGCATGGCTTGTAATGTAATCATAGCATAGCATCCAAACCCTGCACCAAATACAAAAATGATTTACTTATGGGCTTCTCTTTGTCAGAGACTTTCATGAATGTACTTCCACAACACACCCTTTAAGCTAGGGAAATATTGTTATTTGTTATTATAATTTGAGAAACAAAGAAAGAAGTGTTTAAGGATTAAATTGTTAACATTCTCCAATGACTTGAGGTGGTTAGCTAGGAACTTCTAGTCCCTGGTTTCTCAATGTCCTTAGTATTTTTTTTTTTTAGTACCTATGCATTCAAAGAACAGCTACCATTGACCTCAGTTGCAGAGTGCTCAATCCTTTTACAGATCAAATCCAGAGTTGCATCATCATGTACCTGGAAAATGAGAAACACACACTTAGCAGCCACTTGTGAAAAGTTTCAATTAACTGAGTTGTCCAGTATCACACAGAGACAGAAAGAGAATCTAATTCTTCAGGGCAACATTGTATACCTTAACCAGGAGATTAGCCTTTCCTTTCCTGTTGTCCCCAACTTCATTTAATAAACATCTTTGCTTCTAAAGGATTAGCATTTGCCTCAGGTTGGCTGCTGCATGCTTGTCCTTAACAGGGACCATTGAGAGCAAAAGAGTGAAAGTCACTCTTCTCAGTTGTGGGTCTCACTACAGTAATGAAGAGAAGCAATTATACTTAGCACCCTGATTTACCCCTTTAGCTCCAGAATAGAGCATGCTTAGTTGGTTGGGAGGCAGCAGAGAGCAATGTGTTAGATAATTAGGCCTAGAAACAGGTTAAATGACCTTTACGGCACTCCATGTTGCCCCAGTTAGACTGCTTCCTATACCATATTACTTTGTTTAAAGCTAGCTTGAGTAACTCTATACTTTAGAGGCTTCAATAGACAAACATCATAAGATTTTTCTAAAGGCTTGTATATTGGCCAAATTTGAGCTGATTTTCACAAAGAGAGCAAGGGTTACATCTTTGTCTAAGAGGAATCATCATTTGTCAAATCTTTACTCCAAAGTAAAGGGGCACTCAAGTTTCCTAATGAAATGTTAGTATTTTTTTATCATAGGCAAATTTGCAAAGTTTTTCTTAATCTCAGCCTAAGGCATGGTTGAATTTTTCTAGATGATGTTTTCCAAAACATTGAGTTCAAGACAGAAACTCAGCTATACAAAATGTCACTGGAAAGAAAAAAAAGCTGGGCAAAGTTAGAACATACAGACCACAAGGTCCTGTAGGAGAAAGTGTTAGGCAGTCTTAACTAGAGTAGGTGCTCTGCCTATAACAGTTATTTTAAAAGCATTCAAATGTTTTTACTGCCTAGTTCTTTTTTTCTTCAGTCAAAATTGGTATTAGTTTAAATACCATTCTGATTTTTCAACCTTCAGTTCTCCTCAGAATTTTATATACTACTAAAGCACCAATCACCCTTTTTCTCAAACAACAAACAGCAAATGGACAGTGATTCTCCAATGTTAAGCTTTTCCCCTCTTACCTATTTTAATACTAAGAAAAACAAAGTACAAAAATACTCTATCAGAACCTAGCTGTAGCTATTAGTAGCAGTGTTAAATGCTGAAGGTCTAATCATTTTTTGACTGTGGAATTTAGGATAGGGCCCAGAGGATAGTAGAAATAAAATGTTACTTCTCTGTTTCTGGATGAAACTGTCATCAGTACAGAACTAAAACTATTAATGCTAGAAGAAGGGTCACTGACATTTGAAAAGAGACATGTCAAAAAATATAATAGGGAGAGGCCAAGAAGACAGAGCCATATATGTTTTTTAAAATGCTGTTTAAATTGCCTCAGTGAAATGCAGCCAATTATTTAAGTTCTAAAAATGTCATGACCCTCACTTTATCTGTTAGACAAATGGGCTTTGCTTATACATCAGTGAAAAATGTATTTCACTGCTATGCAAAGATCACTTACCAAACTAAAGTCCATTGAATGAATGGTGATCTTTAAATTCCTAGTTTGAGAGAACTGCTTAAAGGAAAGATGACCTGAAGAGAGACGGACTTTGGGAGCCTTGGCAGCTGCATAGCTTCTGGGGCATGTACAAGGTCAAATATTAGTTCTACTTCACTTATAGTCATTAAAAAGCAACTGTGCATGAGGCACACACCATCATGGATGTTACTCATGGAAATGCTATTACCCCTCCACACAGAGAAAAAAGCCTTGAAGGAGCTACAGCCTTTATGACAGGAAGCTCATTTTAAAAGTGTTTTCTTTACATCTTCCAAGGCAGTGGGAAAGGTGTGAAGGGTTGGGAAAACACATATAATGCTCCCTCCCCTTAGGTGGCTGTACAGGGCCCATTTGCAATATCAGATCCTGCCTTCTAGGAAGACAGGTTTGTGAATTATTAGCTTCTTGGAAAGAAACATGTTGAAAGGTTGCATAGAAAAAGTGGGGCATATGCCTGTAACTCTGTACTGCCCATGAAACAAATCAGAGAACATTGTATGCTAATCAATGCAAATATATTTGGCTAACACAAAATGTGAACACCACATGGCCAGATTCTGTTCAGCCTCTTGTACACTGAAGAAGACTTAGACATTTAAGTTTGATTCTCTTCCACCCTGTGCAAGTCCCTGAAAATCCATTTATGCATCTATATACTATCACCTTAGCCTTAAGACAGTAACCTCAAGTCACAAAAAAAGCAGTAAGGAGGAAGACGACTCACCCAGCTTTTATATTATCAGGTTTTCAGGGGCTTGAACAAGATGGAACAGGATCACAGTTGGGTGCCTTAATCCAGTTATGCACCTAATAAAATGTAATAAAATCTGGTCTCATCTGTCAGGCATTTTATTGGTAAGAAATACCAATTTCTTATCTATTATAGCCTTCTCCACACATCCCAGTGCCATACTGGTATCTTTAAAGAAGTCCTACAGCTTATTTTGAAGAGGGAAGTAAGAGAAGGCTGTGATGAATGGTGTTTTCTCACTTTTCCACTGAGAAATCATCGACATTCTCTTCACATTTTCTCTGGTGTTAACACCTTTGTTCCAAATTCCATCATTTATACTTACTTCTTGGTGTGGCTTGATATCTTCAAAAGTGAAAATCAAAAGTCTAAGTTCACTGTTTATTCTTTCCTGCTGAAAAAATCTCTGTTCACCTTTTATTTTTCTTTAATAAATCTGATCTACCAGCAAAGTAGAATTCTCATTAAACCATGTTATTTTATTTTTATTTTTTTAAAATACAAGGTAGCAAAATGTTAATCAGGCATATTTACTACCAGAACCCATGAATCATTTGGAACTTTCCACTTTTCTAGGATGTGACTCTTTTCGTAGAAGCTCTTCTTATAGAATTCTATTTTTTCTTACTGTTTTTTTCCCATTTTTATTTTCATTATTTATTTTCTTGCCGGTACCTACTTATTCATACCATTATATAACTTGAAAGCCCCACACTTTTTAAATCTTTATGGAGGTTTTATATCTAAAGTTTGGCTTGTTGTATCCTAACATCTCTTTTATATTGCACAGGTTGCATAGGATATTTTTTGGAATAGAATCAATATATAAATAATTATTCTTTCCTATTCTGCTCTAGATTTTCTTGAGATGATTATGACTTCTAAATAACTTATCTTTACATAAACTCCAAACATAGTGGCACCTTGAATCTTCCCTCACCCAGTATGGAAGCCTAACCAAGGTTTAGGTTATTGGTTCTCAAGTTCAAGTTCCTATCATCCTACCCTTTCCATATATCTAAATGTGAAGGGGTCCCAGCTAGATAGGAGGAAGTTTCAGTAAAGTTTAAGAACCTCAGGTCTATAGGGGAAGCCCTAAAATTAGGAATAAATGGGGTTTAAATAAACTTTTCATTTTATAAGGTGACAAGGGCTAGCAAACATCACAAACTTTGGCAGGTGATTTTTTTTTTTCATATTTTGGGTTACTTTGAAAGTAACTTGGTGTATCATTTTAGCTGTAATGAGTTATCATGGAGTGCCATCCAGAAGGAGCTTGCTTGGGATCACTACAACCTTCTCTTGTCTCTGAGGGTGATGACAGCCCCAGTCTAACTCATGGTGCTTCACAGACTTTCACTGTTGGATCGGGAGGGTGGGTGAATGGCAGGGACCCTGTTTTTTTTCCTATAAAAAAATCCCCAAATTTCAGATTAAAAGTGTACCCCGAAATCATTTTTTTTTCCTGTGATTAAAATGAAATGCCATATATATAGTGTGTTTCATTTTGATATTTATATCAGTGACATTTCATTTTAATCAGCACAGATTCATAGCAGGTAGATCATGCCTGACTAACTTTATTTCTTTTTATGACCAGTTCACAAAATGTTGAGATGCAGGAATCGATATAGATGTCACTTGGATTTTAAGAAGGCCTTTGATATGGTATCTCATCCTATTCTCATAAATAAACTGAGTGGTTGTGACGTAAATGGTTACATGGTCAGGTGGTGGCAAATTGGCTTAGGGGTCGGACCCAGAGACTGGTGGTAGGCGCATCAGTATCAACCTGGAAAGATGTGGACACAGGAGTCCCACAAGGCTCAGTCCTTGGACCTGTGCTGTTCAATGTCTTCTTCAGTGACTTGGATGAGGCCATGGAGATCACTCTGTCCAAATTCCAAATTCACAGATGATACCAAACTATGGGGTAAAGTTAACACACTAGAGGGTAGGGAATGAATCCAGGTGAATCTGGACAGGTTGGAAAAGTGGACAGAACAGAATAGGATGCAGTTCAACAAAGATGAGTCCAAAGTGCTACACCGAGGGAGAAGGAATCACCAGCATGCTTACAGGCTGGGAGATGACCTTCTCAACAGCACAGCAGTGTAAAGGGATCTTGGAGTCTTTGTTGACACCAAGATGAATATGAGTCATCAATGTGAAAAAGTGATCAGTAAAGCAAACCACACTTTATCATGCATTAGCAGGTGCATGATGAACAGGTCCAGGGTGGTGATATTTCCCTTCTAGGCAGCATTGGTCAGGCTGCAGTTGGAGTACTGTGTCTAATTTTGGACACCATACTTCAAGAGGGATATGGACAACCACAAGAGGGTTCAAAGGAGGGCCACTTGAATGGTTAAGGGCCTGCAGGCAAAGCCCTACGAGGAGAGTCTGAGGGACCTGGATCTCTTCAGCCTCCACAAAAGAAGGCTGAGAGGTGATCTTGTGGCCACCTACAAATTCCTTGGGAGGAGGGGGAAGCAAGGAATAAGAGATGCTCTGTTTACCAGGGCACCCTTGGAGTAACTAGAAACAATGGCCACAAACTAACAGAGAGCAGATTTAGGAAGAACCTCATTATGATAAGGGTTGCCAGAATCTTGAATGGGCTTCCAAGGGAGGTGGTGCTCTCCCTTACCTTCCCTTGGACTTGTTGATTTACTGAGGTCCCTTTAGACCCAAACATCTATGAATTTATCACTCACAGGAAAATATGGATTTTGGGTTACTTTTCTTAATCTGGAAATTGGAGATTTTTTTATCAGAGAAAATCAGGATCCCTTGTGATTGAGCTCCACTTTAGAGATGATCTAGGGAGAGAGGCTGTATGTCTGCTGTGTCTGTCCCCTGCCCTGCTCCCCTCTTCATGCTCCTGTGCTTTCTCAGGATGGGATGGGGGAAGGCAGGGAAGGGAGGACTATTCTGGGGTTTCCCCAGCCTGCTCTGGAGTGGAGGGGGTGGATAGGAGCCCCCAATCTTAGAGGGAGAGGGGGGTCCAATCCACCCATTCCACCCTCCAGCATTGTCTGGGAAACCCCCAAACTGAACTCACTGCCCTTCCTTTTCCCCTTCCCATTCTGAAGATAGGGCACTTACATACATGTGGAGAGTCTGCTCCAACACTCTGGAAATCCAGCACATCAGAGCAGACTTAATTAACCGAGTCTGCTCGAGGATGTAAATTGACACATGTTGGCAGCCTCATATGTCACATGTATTAGTGGCGCAGCACACGTCAGTGCTGAGAAAATGGTGGTGGTGCACTTTGAAGTAAAAAACATTCGATGTGCTTTAGTTCAAATGCACCACCACCATTTTTTCAGTGCTGACATGCACTGCACCACTGATACAATTGGTTCTAAGGCAGAGCCAGTTGCTTTTAATTAGCATGGTTTGCTCCTTTCACTCTCTTTCTCTCAGAGCTCCCCAGGAACCTGCTTATTTAGTCTCACTGTCATTCAGAAGTAGATCTCAACTTTCTCTGGACCTCTCCTGTGTATGGGACATCTTACCTTTGTCTTCAAGAGGAGGCTGGACAGATATTTGGCTGGGATGATATGATTCTGGCACCCGTTCCTGCCGGGGATCTGTTTAGGTCCCTTCCAACTTGAAGTACTATGATACTATGAATATATCAATAAAGCTATTCAAGAGCTGTGGATCTTTGGAGTACATTGTGTCTGTACCACATATAGATTGATTTCTTCCTTCAATGTCTCTTTAAGCCATTCCTTCCCCATGTACTAGCTTTGTGGAAAACTGAGGGATACAACATTATAACAACATAAGCACAGTTAACATAGAAATATCATAATAAAAGCCATAGTCTATCACCTGAGTACTTTGCCAGTTATCTTAACCAGCCAGTTACAGTCCCCATTGTCAGAGAAAATAATTTTCAACATTTCTTAAAGAAAATAGCACATCAACTTGGGGGCATTTTGATGTGATTTTTTCAGTCAACTGCATTTTGCAAGTCAGCACAGATTCAGCTCAAGTCTAAACTGCAGCCTGTCAAATTACCATCAGACCAATAGATGTTCATGAATGAGGTTAAATATAATCCTGAATGACAGTATGCTGAAGCTTATAAAGAAGATTAGAACAGTTAAGTTTCCTGAGTAATAATTATTTTAGGTGTCAGAAAAAAAATAAGTGATAATTTAGTGAATTATTAGAGATGTTAAGACTGAATAACTAATGACAAATTATGTATATATGTTACCAAGTAATGCCTCAATCTATACACATCTATACTTTTTACTTAAACAGGGGGAAATTTGCTATTTTTTCATCAGCATGCACAGAAAATATTTAACAAATAAAGCGAGAGTAGGAAATCTATCACCTCAGGCCAGAAACAGCCTTCAAAGAGGTCCAAACCAGCACAGGCTTTCAGACACACAAAGCTGCACTGTGCCACCTATCACCTCTATAGCTCTCTCTCTTGCTGTGGAGCTTGCTGCTCCTCCATGTCTGAAGGTACTGTTACAGGTTACCTTTAAAACATTTTAAATCTATGCTATATTATGCCATCATGAGGTTAGAACAGTTTCAAAACAGTCCCAGGTTATGGCTTAACGTTGTCTCAGACCAGCACAACTGTGACTTGCCACCAGAAGGTGTGTGGAAAAGCAGGGTGGATAGGAGCTAGGACTCTGTTTCTCCCCTGGGGTGGGGAAGGAGTGGGAAGGGTGACTTGGAAGCCAGGAAACTATTGAGGGCTCTGTAGCCTCCCTTTCTCTGCAAAAGCAGGAGGTGAGCCAAAGTGTAGGGAGCGAAGAGAGAATTCTTGCAATATTGTTTGAAATGAAAGGCAGGGGGAGAAGTAAAGAGAACGGAGTTAAAGAAAGAAGAAGAAGAACTAAAAAATAAAGGACAAAAAATGTTGCATGTGTCTCAATGAATTGGGATTGTGTTGGGAGAGGGATGGTGGGTTAGGGGTGGTAGAGACCACTTTGGCTGGGATGAGGGAACTGTTATGGCTCAGTATGGCTTTTAGTGGGGAGCTAGGGCACAAGGCTGAAAACCAACAGCCTTTCCTCACAGCATAAAGCACATACCAGGAGAAAGGTGAGAAACAGGGGGGTCATGGGTCCAGGGAAACTGAGGCATGACAAAGTGGCCAGGTAGTAGTGGTTGTGGGAAAGAGAAGGAGGGGGCTGGATAGACACAGAGAAAGACCGCTTGTCATCAGCCCACTTTGCTCTGCTTAAATTCTTTCAGGTTATGTCAAGCATTTTGATGTAATTATTTAAATCATTTTTGTTTGAAATGAAATAAAAGAACTGAAAAAATAAAGACTCTCTCATATGTTAATGAATAGTGGATGGTGGTAGAGTGCTGGACCCTGGAGAGCCCCCTAGTTGAACTGAGCCAGTTGGCCCAGTTCCTGCCTTTGCCAATGAGCTCCCCTACACTGCTTTCTCTGGGGAAGATGTGGAGGCGGGCGGGGGGGGGGTGGCAGGAGCAGGTCAAGTATGGAGGGGGGGTTGTGCAGGCTGGATGTAGGGCTTGGCTGCTGATGCATAGGGATCTGTATGTTCCTGTCCTGATTGGAGTGGGGGGGGATAGTGGGAGGGAGCTGCCAAGCACCAGCTGCCTACAACAAAGCTTGCTGATCCCCCTGCAGTCCTATCCAGGTACGATATTTAAAGACCCAGATTTTCTCTGAGTCCTCCAGGGCCCAGGCCACATCTAAGATGGAGGGGACTGGTGAGCAGAGCTCAGTCAGCTGGCTCTACACAAGCTGCCTGCAAAAAAACCTGACAAACTGGACCTCAGACCTGCCTACCTGATACCAGCCCCCTCAAGCATTGTTTAGGGTTGACTGCACCTTTAAACTGGGCTCAAGGTGTGGGAAAACTTCAATTAAGCTCAGTTTGCTTGGAGTTAATTGAAAATATCCCTTCCACATCCCTGGCCCTTTTCCTCTATTCTCCCCTTGCTAGGCCACTAGTGGAGGAGGGGTGCAGCTTTCCTTGAAGCTAGGTTGCTGCAGGGTATATAAATTACCAGCCTGTAGCCACAGCTGGGTTGCAAGTTCTGGCCTGCACTAGCAAAAGGTTGCTGGAAGGGGTAGGTTGGTCATTAGACACAAGGAGAAATCCCTGTGTTTAAAGAGGGAGTCACTTGACTAGAAGGAGAAGTTCTTCATGGATCAGAGGCCATGTACCAGCATGCTTGAAGCTCTTGGAGTTTCAAGCCCTGCAAAGGGTCAAGGAAAAATATGAGTGAAACAAGGGTCAGGCTACAGCTAGGAGGGCCAGGACCTGTGCCCTAAGAGCAGGAGATGAAGCAAGATAGAGCCAGGAGGGCCAGGATCTGCACCCCAAGAGCAGGGGTAGAGCAGGAGACAGGTGAGAGCTGAGAGAGCCAGGACCTGCACCCTGAGAGGGTGAGACTGGGACAGAGAAGTTAGGCCAGAGCAAGTGGGCCTAGCCTTAGGAGTCCACAGCTAGAGAAACCAGCTGTGCTTAGCTAAAGTGAAGAAAGCTGAGGTCTGTACCAGCTGGTATGTATGTTGACAGTAACATTTGCGAGTCATGGGTGTGTCTACAAGGATGGAGAGAGGCCATGAATATAGCCCATAAGGAGGCTGGTGCCCCAAGGTACTGATAAGGCCAAGAGCTTAGCGCCCTAGGGGCAAGACTTGGGCCTGCTGGGCATGGGGAAGACCAGCTGACTGAGAAACTGAGGGTCACTTAAGGACTATGGAGGAAAGCCTCCCTATATACTATAAAAACATCAAGGCATGGCATGTGAAAAAAAAGGGGAGCATGCCCCAAGGAGATGGAGTGGAGCATGGGCCGTATGGTCACTAGGTGAAGTTGTGGCTACCCTTAGGGGCTGGGCCCTGTCACAGAACCCCAATTGATAATGCTTCCCAAGTAGACATTGAACCATTGATGACTATTTGTTGAGTATGATGATCCAATCAGCTAAGTACCCACCTTACAGTATATTTGTCTAGTCTGTATTTCCTTATTTTGTTAAGGAGAGGAGACAGCATCAAGAGCCTTGCTAAAGTAAAAGTATTTTACATCCACTTCTCTCCCCCACATTCACTGAACCTGCCACTTTATCATAGACATAAATCAGGTTGATCAGACATGACTTGCTCTTGTTATGCTGGCTGTTCCTGATCATCTTTTTCTGCTCTAGGTGCTTCACAATGGATTCCTTGAGGACCTGCTCCATGATCTTTCCAGGTATTGCAATCAGGCTGACTGGTCTGTAATTCCCCAGATCCTTCTCCTTCTCTTCCATAAAGATGTGCACTATATTTGCCCTTTTCCAAACATCTGGGATCTCATCTGACCTCCACGGTTTCTCAAAGAGGATAGCCAATGGCACTGATATTATCTCAGCCAGTTCCTTCAGTATTCTATGGTGTATCCCATCCAGCTCTGATGATACCTAACTCCACAGCAAAAATCAAAGGGAGAAGGTCACTTTTTCCATTTCAAGGCATTTAAGGATGTTTCAGAAAAGAAGTTCTTGGGATATCTTTGGAGTAAAAGAGAAGTGAATAGTTCAGAAGGAAGTTACTGAGCTGTGAAAAAAAGCACGTGTGTGTGTGATTTACAACCATTAGCCTAGGGACTGTAATACAACAGATATCAAACTGCTTATCCTAGACTGAATTAAAGGCTCAAATTGAATGTTGCATGATCCAGTGAGTATAAAAAAACATCAAACCAATTGCCATGGTAAAATGTGGAGAAAAAAACATGGTTTTGTCTTGGTAAACATACATAAAATATTTAATAGTATTTGCATAGGTAATTTGTGAATAGTGCAATATTTAACTATATATTAAAATCTATTAAAATGTACTCAGCTAAACTTGTACACAGCCACATTCATAAATATTAATAGAAAAATCTTGGTCAGTTAGCTAAGTGATAAAGACCATGAACTGATATGAAAAAGGTCACATGTATGCCATATTTTTTGTTATAGGCATCATGTCTGCTAGGCATGTACTAATAGTCTTTCTATGTTCCTCTACAATTTGCAAAGGATGCTTATCTTTTTTTGATTTATGGTATACACAAACAAAAGATTCTTTAGATCAGATCTTCAGCTATTGAAAATGTTCAGAGCTCTTTTTTCTGGTTGTCTTATGTAGTGTCCTAAATATATATTTTTTCAGAAGTTGTATCAAAAGAAATCTCCAATTTTGAGTTTGTTTTAAATAATATAATATTTTTTAAGCTGCGTTTCTGTAGGTACCCCACCAACTCCTTGGATATGGATTGTTTAGAAAGTTAGTCTTTTCAGCATAATAAGCAAAATAAATGAGGAACATATTACTAGGTAGTGGAAAAAAATTGATAACATTTATAATAAATGTCAGTTGCAGAATAACAATCAATTGTTTAAAACAACCATTTATTAGAACTACGTTAAGGTTTGCATTCAAAAGTATTGGGTTTTGGTAGCTGAAAAACAATAACCTGTCATTTGTAGGAAGGGTTGCAATGTGATAAATTGTCAAGAGAAAACAAAATAAACAAAAGCACCTTGATCATCACCATCGTCTGCCAAAGGTATAGTTTATCAGTGTCACTACTATCATCAAAGAGTGACTAAGGAACTGATATCCACAGATATCCCTACAAACTTGTATCTGATGGGAAATAATTGAGGTGCCTCAAAAGAATCACCTAAAGATTTTAAATTAATGTCCTCCTATTTGAACTTGCTGTGACGTGTTTCGTTGTTCTTGCTTCCCTTTCTTCAGTATTCCTCTAAAAAACTTAAGTTGATAGCTACATATTTATATTCTCCTCACACTATCCATCTATTCAGTAGTGACATGTATCTCCTGATAAAGTTTGGATAGTAGAGATGAATGAAGGGAGATATTAAAACCTGAATACATAAAAGTAGTTAACTTGAAAAATAAGTGTTTTACAAAACAGAAATTATGAAAATAATTATTTTTATATTCTTGTGTAAAAATATTTACTATGTTGAATTTAACAAATACTGATATCATAGTTCATTTATATTATATCGAGATACCTGTACTACTAATTTTCTGTAATATGGTACTATATACCCAAAAGTCAAAATGATAAGTGAGAGACAAAAATTCTTGTGGGTGGTATCTTTTATTGCACCAACTGTGTGGCTGAGATACACATAGACAAGCTTTTGAGTCTCACAGTATAATGTGAACAATGTATAATGCCACTACCTCAGGCCAGAGAAAGGGTACTTTGATACCAGAAAGTCTGACTATGTCTACCGCAGCTAAGCAGTTGGTTCAATAAAAGATATCACCCACAAGAATTCTTTCCTCTCACATATTTCTTGAACCATCACAGCACCAACACTCCCAAAGTAGATATATGAGACTTACTCTGACATTTATCTAAACTTAACCTGACCATTTGATCTATAATACATTGTGTTCCAAGAGAAAAGTCTATATTTTACACTGAATTCAAAATATACTGAATTGGTCTGAGTTCTTTCAAGGGGTAAAAAAAAGAGCAACTTGGATGGAATCTAAAAGTCACTCCATCCCAACTTAAAAAAAAGAGAGGTGGGTAGAGAGAAAGTAAGAGACTTAGGCAGAATTTAAACTAAGCCCAAAATTGTGATCTTGAAAATCCTTAATTAGCTGTTGTCTAAACTCAGTGAGTGAATTACAGTCTCTTAATCACCTAAGCAGGACAGGAAGACAAGGGCCTCTGTAGGAGGACTCAGGTGCCTATACACTAATGCCAGGAGCATGGGGGGCAAGCAGGAGGAGCTAGCCCTCCTGCTCTCCAGTGTGCATTATAATCTAGTAGGGATTATGGAGACCTGGTGGGACTCCTCACCTGACTGGAATGTAGCTATAGAGGGCTACACCCTGACTGGGCAGGGAAGAAAGTTGGAGACATTGCTCTCTATGTGAAAGAGCAGTGCACCTCCTTGGAGCAGTACAAAATGGACAGCTTGAAACCTGCTGGGTCAAGTTGCAAGGTGGGTATGGCAAAAGAGACCTAACTCTAGGTGTATACTACAGACAATCAAACCAGGGGGAGGAACTCGATCTGGAGTTCACCTGAGAATTGACTGAGGCTGCACATGCACGTGACATGGTCGTCATGAGCAGTTTTAATTAACCAGACAGCTCCTGGAAGGAACACTTGACCAAGTTGGAACAGTCATGATCCTTCCTGACCTGTGTCGAGGAGCTCTTCCTGACTCAGGAGGTGTATGGACCAATCACAGGTGATGCTCTGCTAGACCTGGTCGTGGCCAAAGAAGATGACCTGGTGACCAATTTAAATATAGAGGGAAGTCTGGGTAATAGTGACCATGAAACCATCATGTTCACTGTCCCACGTAAGGCAGACAAATTGAATAGCAGGATTGAAGTCTTGGACTTCAAAAATGAAAATTTCAACAAACTCGGGTCACTAGTAGGACAAGTGCTGCGGGACCAGGGACCAAAGGTGAAAGGTGTGAGCAAAGAGTGGTTGTTCCTTAAGGACATGATCCATGAAGCACAAAGTGCAAAGAAAGTCCATTCCCATGCAGAGAAAAGGTAACAGGGCTAAACAGAGAAATCAAGGTCCTCTTATGAAGGAAGAAAGAGGCATATAAACAATGGAAGCTTGAGATGGGCCCCAAGGAGGACAATTCTATGATAGCCCACATTTGCAGGGAACAGATAAGACAGGCTAAAGCAGTGACTGCACTTAGATTAGCAACGGGAATCAAGGAGAACAAGAAGTCCTTCTTTAGGTACATAGGGAACAGGAGATAAACAAATGGGAGTGTGGGATCGTTGTTCAACAACTCATGAGAGCTTGCTAGTGGCACCCAGGAGAAAGCTGAAGTCCTGAATAACTACTTCACCTCAGTATTTCTCTGGACCAAGGGGAAAACCACGCCAGGTAGAGCAGAGGATGAGCACGGTAGGAATAATCGCCTTCCTACTATTGATGTAGAATTGGCGTATGACCAATTAATAAAATTAGATGTATACAAGTCAGCAGCACCAGATGGTCTTCATCCAAGAGTCCTGAAGGACCTGGCCAAAGTCATTGCAGAACCCCTGGTAAAATTCTTCCACAACTCATGGAGCTCTGGAGAAGTCCCCGAGGACTGGGAGAGGGATAGTGTTGTGCCCAGCCACAAGAAGGGCAGGATGAAGAACCTGGGTAACTATAGGCCAATCAGTCTAACTTCAATCCTAGGGAAAATTCTAGAAAAGTTCATCAAGGAGTTTATCTGCAATAAGCTTGCAGAAGGTAAGGTCCTGAATGACAGCCATCATGGCTTCCTTGTGGGCAGGTCTTGCTTTAGCAACCCCATCGCCTTCTATGGCCAGGTAACTTGTGACCTGGACACGAGAGAACAGGTTGACATTGTATACCTAGACTTCCAAAAGGCCTTTGATGTAGTATCCCACAATGTCCTCACAAGAAAATTGGAGGATTGTGGGCTTAATTCCAAAAGTCCAGTGGGTGAGAAACTGGAAGCAGGATAGGACCCAGAGAATGTAGTGAATGGATGTGTGTCATTCTGGTGAGAAGTTGGTAGCAGTGTCCCGCAGGGGTTGGTGCTCAGTCCAGTACTTTTCAACATCTTTATTAACAATTTGGATGTGGGCATGAAGAGCTCACTGGCCAAGTGCGTGGACAATACCAAGTTATGGGGAAGGGTGGTAACGCTTGAAGATAGGCTACATTTACAGGTAGACCTAGACAGGCTAGCAAGTTGGACAGATCCAAACCTGATGAAGTTCAACATTGAGAAATGTAAAATGTTCCATCTCAAGATGAGCAATCCCCAAGATACCTACAGGTTTGGTGGCATCAAACTGACTAATACCATGAATGAAAGGGACCTGGAGGAACTGATAAACCATAGTATGAATATAAGCTGGCAGTGTGATGCTGTAGCCAGTAGGGCAAATAATACTCTGGCATGCATTAATTGATGCATCTCCAGCAAAGCCAAGGAGGTGATCCTTACGCTCTACTCAGCACTGATGAGAATGCAGCTGGAGTACTGCATCCAGTTCTGGGCACCATACTTTAACAAGGATGTAGACAAGCTTGAGAGAGTCCAAAGAAGAGCCATCCGTATGATCAGACTCTTAAAAGGCAAGCCATATAAGGAAAGGCTGAGAAATCTGGGACACTTCAGCCTTGGGAAAAGAAGTCTGAGAGGGGACCTGCAGTTTACTGCTACACTAGGGGAGTACATCAAGGGCTCATTGAGCAACTGTTTAACAGGGCACCAGGAGAAAACAGGAGTAATGGGCACAAACTCCTGAAAGATTGATTCAGGCTCAACATTAGGAAAAATTTCTTCACAGTCTGGGTGTCCAGTCTGTGGAAAAAGCTCCCTCCAGAGGTGGTGCAATCATCTACCCTGGAAATCTTCAAGAAAAGACTAAACAGTCACCTTGCTGGGTTCATATGACCCCCCAGTTGTCTTTCCTGCTTGGTACAGGGGGTGGACCCAATGATCTTCTGAGGTCCCTTCCAGCCTTACAATCTATGAATCTATGAAAAACCTGCAGTTACACATCTGCACATACCTAGAACTATTCCAGATCATCATATGCATGTGCTTATGGGCCAGTTCTTGGCAGCTATTTGCTGAGAAACTATCTTTAGATAGGGTAAAGGACTGGGCAGGACAGTGTGGTGCAGGGGGGACAGTCCTAAGTACTTCCAGAAGTACTTCCAGTCCACTTTTGGGTCCACTAGAAAGCATGCTGAGGGCCCCCCCCTGTGCCCTTCTGGCTCAGCGATTGCCCATGGGGGGATCCCGGGTGCCCCCCCAGACCCAGGAGGCACCAGTCACCAACCTGGAGAGGTGCAGGGGGGGTCCCCCTGTGCACTCCCCGGCAGACCTGGATGTGGACTGGAAGTGCTTCTGGTCCACTTCTGGGTCTGCTGCTGAACATGCTGGGGGACTCCCTGCACTTCTGTGGGACACTCCATGTGCCCCAGCATTGCAGCATTCATGAGCCGCCTGCTACCAAGAGGTATGCAGAAAAAACATTTACAGCTGTATCTATGTCCGAATCACCAAATCTTTCCAAATCTCTCCAAATCAATTCAGAAGGTTCCAATTTGATTCAGAGAGATTAAAGGGCCCTCTGATTCAATTCGGATTCAGAGATTCGACCGGAGAATTGGGACGAATCTCTGCCAAATCGAATCAGGGACCGAAGCTTCTCGTAGCCATTGAAGATATGTAGGGCCAGCAACAGGCAATTAACCTAGGAGAAGGTGACTCAGCAAGAAAGATGCTACCTTAGAAGGGAAGAGGTGTTTGTGGAGAGGATTCTAGCCTGGGATCCTGCCCAAAAGAACAGTCCTAGGGCCCTTTATTTATTTTATATTAAATACAAGGTGAAGTAGATCAGTTTCAAGAGGAGAAATGGAGAAGGCACTGGCTTTTATGTCTACCCTATGGCTTTGTGGAATCATAGAATCAAAGAACCATTGAAAATTAGAGTTGGAAGGGACGTCAGGAGGTCATGTAATCCAACCCCCTGCTCAAAGCAGGACCATCCCCAAGTAGATCATTCCAGCCAGGAAGGTGATTAAAATAATCTACAAGCATGAAATATAGGTTCAAATCTCTTCTGGGTTAGGAGAGCCTAGAGCCTAGACCTTTTCATCCTTTTGTTTAAAAGGTGAGAGGACCTTCTTATGCTGCGATCAATTTTCTTCCACTTGGTACTCTCACAGAATAATCCTCTTCCGCTGCTGGTGGAGACTGTGTCTAAATACAATAAATCCCATTATGGGGCCACATGAGTCTACTTAAGCATATACAGGCAAAATGAGATTTAGCCTCATATATCTAAGAGTTCATTATAATACTGATTTGCTACAGCACAGGGGTGTCAAATATATGGCTAGTGGGCCAGATATAGCCTGTGGAGCTAACTTATCTGGCCCTGGTGCTGCCCCTGGGGGGGCCCTTCCCTGACCACGGGGAACGCATCATACTGGCACCATGTATGGGGCCCAGGACAAGCCTGACATGGCACCTATTCTGGTTATCTGGGATGCATGCTGAACACTGTGCCTGCTCCAACAGGTAGCAAAGTCCAGTGCACGCCCTGGACCAGCCAGAGAACACAACGTGTAGCACACCTCCTGGACTGGCTGCAATGGGTACTATGTGCAGCTTGGGTCCCAGAGCAGGTGCTACAGATGCTGGATTCAGCATCTGATGGGAAGAGAGGTGCATATCTGTGGGCCCAGAGGCCACATGAGTTTGACACTCCTGATACAGCATGTACTTTTCCAGAAAAAAGCATATTTAGTTGCTTAGAGTAAATACTGTGCCATAGCATATAACATTATTTTATTCTGGATTGTATTTCATATGAACTGATTCTTGAGGCAATGGTAAATTAGGAGCAACATTCAGAGCTGTGTAAAGAGAAAAAAAAAAAAAACAAGGGGTATGAAAATGATTTTCAATGCATTTTTTAGACTGCATGTAACCAAATGGTCCATTAAATCTTCATGGTCCACTTGCACTGTCTGGGCCAACATACATTGGCATAACTGAAAATATCTCCCTCAACTTCAGTATAATTGACTTGAATCTGGAGTGATTGTGGGTATATGTTGTTTTCAATTAGGACAGATTTGTATTTTTGTTTCTCCACTTGCAGAATAAAAGCTAGTTTTAGTTTGCCTAGACAGGATAGCTCTTGCTAGGTTTTAAAAAAAAGCTTTGTTCTTTCATGTAGGTGGGAGGGTGGATACAGCAACATTTTAGGTTTGGCTCAGCATAACAGAAACAGCTAACATAACTCTGTCCATAACTATAAATATTGCTTCTTAAAATTATGTCTGCAGAAAGCAAGTGAATGGTAAAATTACAAGTTGCCAACGTCTGAACTATTCTGCTTCAAGTTAATATAGTTTCCTGGAAACAGTTGATAAAAGCATGACTACCATTGACCCCATTATAGTATTTCCTCTTGCACAATTTCAGTAACCCTATTTGAGTGGAAACTTGAGTGGAATATTGCTAATAGCATTGCAGATATGTGGACCACCTTGAAATTAACCCATAACTTAACTGGGATGGAGTGTAACTTCCTCTTAATATGTGGAAAATTGAATGCAAGAATATAATGTGCAATTGTATTTAACCTAGTTATCCAGTTCTGCACTAGTTGCTAATAGTGACGGGAGACAGTTGAAAGGTCAAAATGAACTCAGAAGTTAAACAAGGGTGGGAACAACATGGAATTCATTTTCAGCAAGTGACCTAAAGATCATGGGTCTCAGTCCAGCTAAATTGCTGAGGTAGTTGTAAAACATTTTAATTACATGAATGATGTGTGCTTCAAAGGCAATCTCAGAATTCACAATGACTTCAAGGTCACAGACATTATCCAAGAGATAAAGAGAACTAAGTAAACCACTACAGATGACACCCAAAGCCTCTACATTGGTGAATTAATCAATAACAACTTGCAAAAACAGCATACAACCAAAAGTACAGAAGATTTCATCTGCTTTGGCGAAAGTAAGGTGCTGGAGATGCAGTAATGACATTGTAAAAGAAAGAAAGAAAGAAAGAAAGAAAGAAAGAAAGAAAGAAAGAAAGAAAGATTCTTACCTATAAACTGATTTCATTTGGTTTTGTCCACTGCTTCTCATATTGCTTTCCAATTCCACTTTGCCCCAGCACTAAAGAGGAAATTTCCCCTCTGGAAGGTTTTTATCTGTTATGAACAACATCAGAACTCCTTTTGGTATTTTTCCTCTGAGGGCAGGCAGTATATAAAACAAAGATCATTTTGTTTTCCACTCTGACTGTATTACAGCACTTGAGGGGAAATTTGTCTTTATAAGAGGTTTTATGATATTTCAGTGCAGTGCAGTACGATAACACTAGGTACCTTTCATTTGGTTTTATTACTCTTACTTTTGCATTGGCCTCATGTGTTTCTCGCTGTTTAAAACAGAAGTTTTAAAAGTTATAACAGTACGCGGGGGGGGAACCCTGATTGCTAGCACTGGATTTCAGACAATTATGAAACATAAAGAGATTTCAGAATTAAACAGAAAATGTTTCCTTACACCTACTTTTTTGCAGTCCAATCTATATTATATCAGCTGCCTTCTTTTCTGACAGGTGCAATGTAAAAAATCCTTTTAAAAATGTAAAATATAATAATCATTATTGACAAATCTGATTAAGAAGAAAAAACCTGTACTCGTATTATTTACAGGCAAAAGCATTTTAGATTGAAAAAAGGATTTGATGCTAGAACGCTGTACACATTAATAGTATATAATAACTCAATCTTCTTTTTAAGCAATGAAGATTGTGTAGTAGGTGTTAACTGAGACATAATCTCACTCTTAAATCCATGTTCGCCTTATCAGAAATAGGTACTTTATTATCTCATGCACTTTCTTACCATCAAAGTAAGTTGTAAGTAGAATGAGCAGAAACTATTACAACCATTAAAGATGCTATTTCAAAAGTAACAGTGAGTTATATGTTAATTTTGCAGGCATAAGGAAGCCTATATTCTTGCTTCAAAATGATATTTGCTGTATCCCATGTAGATGAAAATGCTTTAAAGAGAAAAACCTTCAAAATGAGAAAAGATAAGTATTTAAAGACTCACCTTTAAGTCTTAAATTTCCATGGAAATTTCCAGAGGATTACATTTTCATTTGTGATGAAATATGATTATATCCATCACAGCTGTGTCATGGTAAACCTTTGGCTCTCAGAACTTATAATTTACCTTAAATTACTTTTTCTTCATAAATATCTCTGTTGCTGGGGCTTTGTATACAGAGGTATTTGTATTTAAAAGGTCTATAATAATTAGTGAATTAAAAATAAAGGATAATTGATAAGTAAGACTGGAGAGGGCTTCAAAAGGTCATCAAGTCCTACCCCCTGTTGAAGCAGGATCATCTATGACTAAAGCCCTTGAAAACTTCCAAGACAGGAGATTCCATAACCTCCTGGATAGCCTGATACAATGTTTAGCCATCCTCATAGTAAGAACGTTTTTCCTAATATCCAGCCTAAATTTACTTACTTTACTTACTGAAATTGAAGTAAATATTTAATTTATTTACTGCAATTGAAGACCATTGTTCCTTGTGCTCTCATAAAGAATACTCTAGTCTTTATCCTCTCCATAGCCATGTGTCAGGTACTTGAAAACTGTTACTAAATCCTCCATCAGTCTTCTCTTCTTCAGGCTAAATGAATCTAATTCTTTCAGTGTTTTGTTGTAAGTTATGCTTTGCAGGCTTCTAATCATTTTGGTCACACTCTGCTCAACTTTTTCCAGTTTGTCCACATCTTTTTTGAGATGAATGTACCTGAAAGTTATAAGTATGGTACAAATGACTATGACTTCATGAACAATGGCGGCACAGATTACAGTATCTTTTCATTTAAACATACGTTTAACATTTAAATGTTTTTGTTTCAAATAAAATACACTCAAAGATGGACAAAGCCCAGGTGAGTTAAATAAATCTGAATACTCTTCTTCTGCCAAATATTGGAAAGGCTTTTTGTTGTTGTTCTTCTAATCATTTTACATGAAACAATGGGAGAAACATCTATTATCCATTGCAGGTCTCTCATCTCACATAACATATACTTTTTTTTTCCTCAGTAAAGGTAATTAAATACATGCAAAATATATTCTGCCTATGACCCAATTAATTCCCTACGCAGTTAATGGCTGTAACACTTTAAATCCCTATCAAAATTTAAATTTAAACCCCTACCAAAATGCAAGGTTATATAATAGCCAATGTACGTTTAAAAGAGGAATATTCATTGCTCCTGACTGTATTGAAATAAGAAGACAGAGATTTTTGCTTTTTGTTTTATTTTTATTTTCTTTCAGTTTGTTTATTTAAATATAATTTGAAAGGAACACAGTGATTCTTATCCTATGAGATCTTGGATAGATATATCTAAGTTCATTTTGTACCCCAGGGCTATATATAAATGGACATGGTAAACATTAATGTCACTATAAGGCCAATACACACAGAAGATCTATACAAGGGTTCCGGATCCAGCCGTCCAAGAGAGTTTATCCAGCTTGCAGCAGGTCTCGCAACCCCTCTTGACCCAGGCATGGGGGAAGCCCAGGCTGTGGTGTGTGTAGCCAGTCTCACTACCTCTGGACACACAGTGGCGTGGCTGGACTCTGCTTCCCAGCAGCACCAGCAGTGGCAGCTCCTGGTGGCCATGGCCAGTGTCACTAGCTGCCAGACCTGGCCTCACTGATGAGGAATCCTGGCCTTTCCACTTTGCGCCCACCAGCAGGAGCATGAAACAGAGCAGGTGGGTAGGAAGGGCATCCATGGAAACTGCCCCAGGATCCCTGTGGGCAGGGCGTATTTGGCTAGGCAGATAGGTTGGGGACACAGGTGGATGGGAAGCGGCATCCAGGAGCAGGACAGCCAGGCAGGGCTGGGGTTGGGGCCAGGATCAGGATTGCAGGATCGTGGCAGTGTAGAGCTGGGGCCGGGGCAGAGCTGAAATCCACTCCTCACATGACAGATCATGACTGGCCCTACCTAGGAGGGGAAGGGAGGGGCTAAGCACATGCCTGTGACTCAGTCCCGCTGCCCCCATCCCAGCACATGTACATGTGGGCATCCCCAGTATAGTACAGTTGTGGTGCAGTGCAGCCCAGCAGTGCAGAGCGGCCTAATATGGTCATGACCCATCAAGGCAGTTCTGTGCTGCCAGGCTTTGCTGCTTCACAGCTTTACTGTACTAGGGCTTCACGATTTTGCAAGTGCTGGGTGGAGGCTGCAGGTCTGGGTCACAGGTACACACTCCACCCCACTCTCAGGGAGGACCAATTATAATCCATCATACAGGTGGCAGATCATGGCTCTGCCCAGCCCCAGCCTGCAACCTATGCT
Source organism: Alligator mississippiensis (assembly GCF_030867095.1). Lineage (NCBI taxonomy): Eukaryota > Metazoa > Chordata > Crocodylia > Alligatoridae > Alligator > Alligator mississippiensis. Next base: position 400,132,657 of record NC_081824.1, read on the forward strand.
GTCACGACCCTGCAATCCTGGCCCCAGCCCCAGGCCCAGCCCCACCCCCACCTACCAATCCCTATCCCAGAAACTGATCCTTGCCTGTCTGTAACCCCATCCCATCCATTTGGTTGAGTGCACCCTGCCCACAGGGGTCCTGGGCTGGTCAAGTAATCTGCTGCTTAGGGAGTTTTGGTAAGCTGTTGCAGGGATATGCTAGGAGTGTTGACCCAACCTGCAACAGTTCAACCAAACTCCCTAAGTGGTCCTCCAGCCTAAGTAGTTACCCACCCCTGATCTAGACTGTAAACTAGTAGATTGAACCCAAGGGAAGTCCACCCCAAATTTGGGAGGTCTGCTGAACTTCCAGGTGCAAGGTCAACCCTACCCCTATCCACTTCCTATCCTGCTCCTTTCTGCAGTACATGTGGGATGTTGTTCAGGCCTTGAGCATGGAAAGTGCATGGAAGCATTTCTGAAATGGAAATTTTAGTCATTGAAAAGAAAAAAAAAAGAGAAGTACATTCAATCCTAGTGGCAAAATGATTATTTTAGGGGCAAATTCTGCTTGCACATAACTCATTGACTTTACCTGAAAGCGGAGTTGACTCTTGAGTTAATTTTAATACAGATAAAAATTGCCATTTTATTTTTCTCCTTGTATTTTGCACAGCACAATTTCATTGCAGAAGTTTTTAGCTGAGAAAGAAAAATGTGCTTGGTTGAAACCATCTGCCACTCCTAGTTCTCAGAGCTCATTAATTATGACAAGAGTTTATTTTGGACTATTTATGAACCTCTTTAAGAAGTATAATTAGAGGTAAGACACAACAGATTCTTTAGTGTGGGTGCCTTTACTGCATTAAATGTTACTCTGTACCTTATTTGGCATAGATTGAACATTATTTAAAACTAAGATCATATACCTAAATCTCCCTGTATTTAAAACAAAAACAAAAACACCTTAGGAGGCTAATACAATGAATATGTTTCCATAGCTCTATTACTAATTTAATTTTCTAATGCCAACACACAAAATACAGCTAGGCCTAACTACAAAGAATATTCAGTTCTTGCAACACTTTACACGGTGCATAAATGATCTATAACTGTTTAACAAATGAATAAAATTAAACAAATTAAGGTATTTTGCTCCACACCCTTAAGCAATATTCATGACAGTTTTTCACTATATTAAATTGAGGAATTCATAACCTTTCTCTTCTGTAAATACTACTTTATTGGAGTCTGGGTAAAATTCTATTTTTTAATTTTTCCACCCTGTAATCTAACCCAATCTTTTATCTAAATATTCTCTGGAGTGAGATCTATTCACAAATATTTTTTCCAATGTCCCACTTCAGTATCAATGAAATGCTATGTGAAATGAGTATATATTCTCACAAGGCACGTCTACATGTGCAAATGCTGTAGGGTGGGTTTACTCTAGAGCAAATTACTCTAGAGCAGTGGTTCTCAACCTTTTTTTTTCATGGACCACTTGAAAATTCCTGAGGGTCTTGACAGACTGCTTGCTAAACTTTTTTTTTTTGTTCTACAGATCAAAGCACACAACTCATATATTAATATCAGTAGTTTTACTTTACAAGTACAGATATTCTCAATTGTTCTGCAACCTTTCTGCAGACCACCTGAATGGAGCTCATGGACCAGTGGTGGTCTGCAGACCACAGTATGAGATACTCTCCTCTTAAGTAAACCTACCCAGGGTGGGCATCTACATGTGTGGAGGTGCATGAACAGATTGATCATGGCCGCTGTCTGCTCTCACCCCCTCCAGCCCTGCACCAGCCCCCTGCAGCAGGCAAGGGGATCTCTAGGCTCCCCTTGGGTGCTAGCCCAGAGACTGGCAGGGACCATGGTGCCAGGAGACAGGTGTCTTCTGGCAGGAGCTGGCAGATTGTTCCCTGCCCCTGGGAGCTACCTGCTGGTGGGGTCACCATGAAAAATCAAGCAGGGACATTATTCCCCTGCCCTGGCAGCAGGGAGCTCCCAGCCCTGGCTCCTCAATCAAGGGCAGGGGGCTTGGAAAGAGCTGCTGGGGAGGGGCTCGGTTCTGACTCTCTCCGCAGCTCTTTCCAAGCCCTCTGTCTCAATTGCCCAATCAGAGTATGGGGCTGAGAAAAATCTGTGGGGCTGGAATCTGCTCCTGACTGGGACAGTTCATGGCCAGCCCCGAGCTGCATAGGGAAATCTAAACATGTGGCCTGAAGCTGGCTGGGGACTGCCCAAAATGAGACAGTCCCCAAACAGACTTCCTCGTGCAGCCTGGGATTGGCTGGGAACTGTCCCAGTCAGGGGCAGGTCTCAGTTAGATCCAGGCTGGGTGGGCAACTCTCCCCATGCAGGGAACTCCCAGCCCAGCTCTGTGATCATGGAGCACTGGAGATTGTTCTGATGTCTGTGATTGTGAAGCTGGGCCTGCGAGCTCCCTGCTGCTGGGGCAGGAGGACATTGTCCTTGCTTGGGCTCTGGTGATGGTGCCCACCCTGGCAACAGGCAGCTCCCAGGAGCAGGGAGCAATCTCCCACCCCCTGCTGCCCAGCTACATGTGCTGTATTGTACAGTAATTACTTGGCAGTCAATTTTCTACCTGCAAATACAAGTAGCAAATGAACTGCCGAGTAGAGGAAATTATTGGACAGTAAGGGTCAGCACAAGTAGAAGGTGATGCTTACTACACAGTAAATAGTTCTACTGAGCAGTAAAGCATCTCATGTAGACCCACCCACAGCCTGCCTACTTTAAATTACAATTTATGAAGTTGTAGTAACTTCATATGAAAAATATCAAAGATAAAAATATTTAGTAAGATTAATATAAATAATGGATATAATGGTATATTTATAGTATCTAGAAAAGGTACCCTGTTATATTTTCCTGGTTAAAACCATAAGCTTTAAAGGGACTTCAAGGATCCTCTAGTCCTAGCCCTGTATAAAAATACTTTTTCAATACTTTTTTCTCTCATTTACAATGAGAAAAATTCCACAACCTTTCTAAACAGCTTATGGCCACAGAGAAAATTCAATTTCCATCCTCTTTATAATTGGCCTCCAGGTATCTGAAGATTGTTATCAGCAGGGATCCTGGTTTTCTCTGATATAAAAAAAAAAAATCCCCAATTTTTGGGTTAAACAAAGTGAGCCAAAATCCACATTTTTCCATGATTAAAACGAAATGCCACTTTATATGTGTGTGTGTGGGGGGGTGGGGGGGGGCTTAGTTCATCTATCTGTCTATTTCTCTGTGTCTGTCCATAATGCTCTTGAAGGGTGTAGCTCCCAATGTGATGTGGCTCCAGCCACTGCTGCAGCAAGAATGATGGGTGGGTAGGTGGGGACAGATCAATACCACCCCCCACCCCTCACAGAGAGGGGGGAGGGGGTGGTGCAAGGCCAGATGAAGAGCAAGGGGGTGGTGCAGGGCCGGACATGGAGGGGACTGTTGGCACAGGGCTGGACGTGGCAGCGGGGAGGGATATGGGGCCAGACATGGGGGGACTGGACATTAATATATAGATTAGTGGCATTTTATTTTAATTATGGAAAAATGTGGATTTTGGGGATTACTTTTTTAAATCTGAAAATTGAAGATTTTTTTTTTTTTTATCAGAGAAAACCAGAATCCCTGGTTATCATTTTGCTTTTGTGTGACAGACCTATGAACACAAAACTGAATTTTGAGTTCCGGACAGTTTCCTTTCAAGTTAATGTAAGACATTAGAAGAGGATCAGGACCTTTAAATATTAATTGCACTTGCATCAACAGAAGTGTGTTAATGTAAGCAGTTAAACAAACAGAGGCATTACAATATGCTGAATTTCCTCCTTGGAAGGTATAAACCAGATGCCAAGCTGTAGAAATGTTCTTCCAATAGTAAAGTCTAGCCATTTTGCACATTCCACAGGGAGCAGTTTTGCCAGATTAGAAGTTGCCCCTAGGACTGTCGTATGTTGAGCAAGCTTACAGTCTGCTTTATTCTTCTAGACACCAGAAGCCTGATTCTGATACCACAGATATTGGAAATTCATGGATGTAACTTTAATGACTTCAGCAGTTAGGTGGATTTAAAACCCTGTACACAGAAGGAGAGTCAGGCCCTTCTTCCTCTTTGCTTTACCTCACTCCAGTAGATTTGCATGTTCCTATTATTTCATGTCCCAACAGATGCCTTCTGAGTTGTATATTAAACCTTTTACTGTGGCATTTCCCACCTTTCTCATATGGGTCAACAGGGTTTTGAAAAGTGCCCTTTTCCAAATAGAATGCACATTTATTTCCTGTTTATTTTGCGATTTTTTAATTTTTTTTTTAATACTGGATTTCACCTTTGGAGGAAACGTCCAGTTTTTCTTGGAGTATGTAATTGTACAGCAACTCAAAATTGATATATTACTTTGTCCTCCATTTATCATAGTTATTTAAACCAGTTTGTTTTGTTCTTAATTAATAAAATTATGGGGAATTCAAATTAAGGTAAGCCCAGTTGAATCCATCAACACAAGGCATCTAATTTGGCCACCAGGAACCTTCAGGTAACTCTCAAGTCAATGAGACTTGTGCACAGAGCTGAAGCATCTGAGTTTACCTGCCACTCCAGCTTACCAGAATCAAGCTTCTTAAAGGCATATGCAAGTAAATTACTGAGCTGAACAGGTGCCCTGTGTCTAATAGAAGGTTTCTTGCTGAATTCAGATCAGTGTGTGTATATATCTATATATATATATAGATATATAGATATATAGATATGTGTGTGTGTGTGTGTGTGTGTGTGTGTGTGTGCGCACACGCATGTGAATGTTATTCAGTATCACTATATATATGTGAATGTTATTAAATATAACAAGTAGAGATTTAGGCCAATTTCTATACAGAAGCATACCGGAGCAGCACTGTGCTCTGGACACAGCTGAAACATGGAGCAACATCACCTGATGGGTTGCCAGTGTCAGCAGCATGGCCAGCTGTCAGCACATCTTTATTTTTGGGTACTGACAGATGTGAAAAAAACCCAAAACAAACAAAAATGTGCTTTACTGGAAGAGGAAGTGTGTTAGTTTGACTCACCTCCCCAGTGTCTTTATAGATAGGGTGATTCAGTGAGGCTTTTTGGCACTTTTATCTAATAGCTGATTCAATCAGCTATTAGATAAAAGCTCCAAAAAAAGCCCCTCTGAAGCACATGATCTATACAGACATTGGGCGAGCTGGGTCAAAGTAATGCAATGCCTCTTCTAGGCATGTGCTGTGCTTAGAGCAGGGACATACAGATCTGAAAATAAAGTGCTGTTTTGTTTTGTTTTTAAATGTCTGTAAGCAGCCTTTGTGGGCCTATTTCTTTTTGCCCCAGCTGTATAACATTGCAGAGTGAGCTGTATCTACAGTTCCCACCTCTATTTTTATAGGCACACTTGTTGATAAACCTGAACTATTTCTTTGCAATTGTAAATCAACCACTTAGGCATCTAGTTACTGAAGGCCAGATCTGAAAGGGCCAACAAGTTAGACACTGAAATGTCCGACATTTCGATACCTGGATCCCAGAACAGATTGACTTTTATTAGTAGATGGTAAGGATGGTAAATCCAAGAAAAAAAAGATGACAAAGCCGATAGGGAAATACAGAACACCCGGGCGAGGGACTAACAATAGAAGGATGGGGGTGAGGTTGGGAACGCACCTAGGTTACATGCGATACAAAGTTAGCCAACTAAGCCCGGGGGTAAGGGGAGAGGGGAGTGGGGGAGGGGAGGGAGGGGGAGGTTTCGCGACGCTGAGAGAGAAAGAGGATAGAAACACACATACCCGTGACAATGGTCCGCAATGGTGGAAGAAGTGGTCCGAAGATGAAGTGTCTCAGTCTAGATATAGTCTATCGCGGGGGTCCTCTTCGGGTGGCGCTGGGTCGATCTAAACCCCAGTGTTAGGCACCTAGCTTCCCTGCCTAGTGCATGGAGACTGTCCCCAGAAGGGTGATCCTAAAAACTTCGACACTGAGCAAAGAACCTCATAGAGCTAACCAATAGAAAATGCTAAATGTAAAGAAATGTCTTCTTTAGTAAAGTAAACGAGTGTCTCCTAAAATCCACCGGTTCAACTGATTGTTAGGTCCAAACCACTGAAGCTACTAAACCATTGTCTGCAAAAATGAAGAGTGGGTGAAGGCTGGTTTGATAGTATCCTCATATGATTCTATGGTCAGTGAAACAATTTTTGCCCTCTAATCTTTTTTGCAAATTCCTTTGACCTTGGTGGGGAAGAAGATGACTCTCAGTCTTTTAGGAAGATTTGGTAAATCTTTGAGAGAGCATGTATCTACACAAGATGTTATGTAACTGTAGCAATGAGCTATATCACCATAGCTGGTTGCTACAGGGATGTACCATTGGCGGGCATGAACCATGATGCCTACATTACTGCGCAGTAGCAGTAGCTCATTGCTACCATATCGTAGTGTGGGAAAAGACCCGTGCAGTGTCCAGATTGCTCAGTAACACCAGTTACTGCACAGTCATTGAGTACTTGCTTAAGCAGTCTGGAGTATGTGTAGACACACCCAGAGTGTAATAACATCGGCTCTGTTGTTCTTTTCTAACTAATATTAGGTATTTGAGTGACCTCTGGCCCCTCCTTCAACTAGTCATCCTGTTGTTTTTGCAGAGGTGAGTAATCTATGCTCCAGAGACTTTTAATGCTGTCTTTTGTTGCTGTTTTTTATGGCACCGTATGTCCTCCCGGCTGTTTCTCAAAAAAATCATGTTTGCCAGTTAGTGTTTGCATGCTGTACCAATACTAATACCTTCACTAATCACAGTATCGGTTTCATATCCCTCAGTACTTTAATGTCGTTAATTTCTTCAGTTTTAGAAATATAGAAACATAAATGCTAAAAAAACCTACTTTTTTTTTTAATGATTATTTTATCGCTGAAACAATCTTTGATTATAAAAGTCCTTTCCTCTTGGAAAATCAAACACATCTGCTATACATCCCAGGCACTAGCATTTAGCAAATCATAACCTTGACATTAGTTTAACCAACAGAATTCTTCTGCTTTTTATACTCCCCTTCTTGAATAATTCAATTAGGTTCAGGTGATGCAGCTGGTTCTTGAAACCCAAACTCCAATTTAAGAACTGCAGCCAAATCACCATAATAATCAAAGCATCTTAAAACAGCAATCTGTAAGCCAGCATGGTGGCTCTGAAGATTATTGCTCCAGTCTGTTAGACAATCTGTTAATGAGGACTTTGGTTTAAGTCCTGGCACTATTCATTTGTCTGCACTTTGCTCTTGATTTTGAGCCACAAGTTCCTGACTGTTGCTCCAGAGGAGATTAGGAAGGAGTTTAGAAGGGAATTTATAAATACATAAATACTGTAATAAATTCAAATTCAGAAGTATTTTTCTGGAAAAAACAATTCTCTAAAATATATGAAGGATGTTTAATGTAGCAGCAAGTACCATTCTGCTAAACATTGCTATATTATACGTGAGTTATACCATGTGACCAAAGGGATTGTGTTATCTTTATATACAGAATATTTATATGAAATCTGTCAGGTTCATTTATATAAAGGGTTTGGCCAATAGTCAAATCTATTAGATACCATTCTTCATTTATATCACAGGTCATGTTACCTCTCTGATGTTTTTATCAAATAAAGGGAGTCACTTGAGAATTTTAAACTCTTGGGGGTGAGGTTTGAAATATTATATATATTTTTGCCACCATATCTGGGAACATGAAGTTCACAGGAACAAGTTACTTGTTTTTTCCACAAAAGCCCAGAATTCTGCCACAAAAATAGAAGTCTGAGGAGATAGGGTGTCCAGGAAATATGGTTGTCTAGTCTAGCCATTGTGCACCTTCTGTCAGCTACAGAATCCAGGCTGCAAGTTAGAGGTAACCATTTTACTCAGTAGAAAAACTCCTGAGAAGTGGTGAAACACTGGAAATAGTGCCTTCTTCCCCAGCATGATGAAATACAGTGAGTGTTTCTGGGACAACAGAGTTAAATGGAATGATAACTGCCTGAAATCCTGTCTATTCCAACTCTACAGTTGGTTCGATAAAAGGGTCTTATCACATATTAAAATTGGCTGTATTAAAGTTAACACATGCTGTGGCCAGTCACACATTGGACATTTACAGCGCAGTAGACTAATTAGCTGCACAGCAAATGTTGTACATCCAGATATGCACCCCTATTAGGCTGGAGTAAATTAATTTATTCCACAGCAGGATAGTACTTTTAAATACTCTGCAGAAGCCCATGTGTAGATGCTGCCCCGGCTTTCTGGGGCACAAGGGTGCCAGCTAACCCTGCACTGAGGCACCCTTGTGCTCCAGCCAGCCCCTCCACAGCATGCTGAGCTGACGGCAGCAGCTGTATTCTGGAAGACTGACTCCCAGGGCTCCCTGCCAACTGAGACTGCTCCAACCTGAGCATATGTGCAAATGGCATGTCCAGAACAATAAATTCTGGAGCAATAAGCCATAAGCTCTGCATATTGCTTTACTTTAATATGTATGTGTAGATGTGCCCATTAAATAGATGCATAGAAGGCTTAGCCTCCACAGCATTCATGGCCTACTAGAGTCATGACATTGTCGCTATGCACCAGGGTCTCCAATGGCTAGCCACTTCCCTTCTGAGGGTTCAATTTCATGGTGTTTTTGCTATCCAGTGAAGACACTTTTTAATTCCACACCTCCCAAGTGGAAGATCCTTATCCTCCCCACAAAATCCTGAAATACTAGAATAAAAAACAACAAAGAACATAAAATATGATCATTTGGCTAGTTTTCAGCCAAATCTTACCCTGTTTTGAAACTGGCCTTTTCCCATCACTGACATAAAGATTTGCAACTTGGCAAGTTGTTTCAAATCACTGGATATAACCAGGCTTTTCAGCTAGAGAGAAGGAAAAAGAAAAGAAAAACAAAGATAAATTTTCTTGTCTCATTCTTCATCATTTACCAACTGTGCGACTCCTTTTCATTTATCAAACTTTTCTACTCCAAATACCTATTCCAGGTGTAGTGAGAGAGGTGCTAACTGGGCCCTTTGGACCTTATTGATACTGTTCTGACTAATGTAGGCTTTGCATCGTATGATAAAGAAAGAAATATAACTCTGTAACAAAGTAAAGAGTGCTTGGACTGGAAAAGTCCCAGTTTCTGGAACCTTCTCCCAGCCTGTGCTTAAAATGCTATCTCCACACTTTTGTTGTCACAAACATTTCCTTATGACCCCCAGTCATAATCACCTCTCTTCCACTGCCCTGAAGCCAACCCATGCATAGCTTTAAGACAGTGACAGTGAGTCCATTCCCAAACCTAGTCTTTTGGTCCCTGATCCCACTGATTATCTATGGCCCCTTCAGAGAACTACCTTAAAGCTTAGCTCTTGGAGAGATTTTACCTCTTCAAAGGGATGGATTGCACTTGAAGTCATAGGAAGCTCTTCTTCAACAGAAGCTTTTATTCATTGCCTTTTCTATTGCTGTCAGAGCCCTTGAGCTCCCCAAAGCCCAGCCTATATTAACAGGTAGTCTCTGTTAGGTAGCAGACCCAGCTGTTATCTCAAGTTTTCAAGCATCTCTTCATCTGCCTTTCCCTCCCCGACCCTTCCTGTTTCTGGATGTCCCTTTTCAATATGATTCTCTGAAGTTTCTCCAGGTGCTAGGGCTCAAGGCCACTTACTATGTCAACATAGACAAATGTATTCTTTGTTTCTTGTTTCCCCTAACAGAGTACATGGGCACATGCTCACAAGTGTGGTTCAAAGTATGTTTAACCCATTCTTTCCTTATGTACAAGCCCGTCAGAGAAACTAAGGAATGCAACATTATTATACTATCAATACATGTATGTAACTGAGAAATTTTACAAGAAGTACCATGGTTTGTCACAGTAGTCATTGGATAAAATTCACTAACAGCATCCAAAACACCAGACAGAACATGGGTCTTGCTTCCTACTAGCTCAATGCCTCTTACTGGGCCACAAAATTACTCATTCTTTCATGGAATCAATAGAAAGTTCAAACAAGGATCAGAAGTTCTGCCAGAGTATACAGTTCATTATGCTAATAAAATTAAGGTACACCAGTTTCTAAAGCAAACATTACAAAAGGGAGTAATGGAGCTAGCATCACAGCCACTTGCTTTTAACATCTTAGTCTTAATGGCAATGTATCAATTTATAATTAGGCTGAGGGGTAGCACAAGTCTATGGGGATAGTAGGGCACCTTACCCCACTTTACTACCTGTTGGCCAATATAGTTATACGTTTGGGAAAGATAAGGATCTGTGATGCATAAAAGGAGTAGATCTTATAGACCAGGATCCTCTCACCTTTTAGCCTGGTAGTTGGGCTCAATCTGACAGAAGCAAAGCCTAACAGAGCACTTGTCCAGGGAGTGGAAGACAGAGGTTTTAGACACCCCTCACCCATAGGGGATTTAGATTTATGTTGTCTACTTCCCAGCATAGTGCCCTAGCCATTATCCCATGAGGTAGCATGGGTCTGTGAGATAGACACTGTCTTTGCAGGAAGGGACCCTGGTTTCTGGTCGCTACTCTTTTAAACAGACTCCTCCTTCTGCTATGCATTTTAGCCAATGACTACTAAATGCAATAAAAACTAGCCATGTCATGTTTGTCTGAAGTCAGGCAAAAACTAAATGCAAAGCCATCTGCCAAGTCATGTGACTTGTCAAACAGAGTAGGATCTACAATCTGCCAGTGTGATCCAAAATAACTGGTGCTAATAAAAGTGTGTTAGTACTGTTTATTATTTCAAATGGGGAGTCGGAATTAGGCCTATACATTTAAGGATGGAATCCAGACAGAAAGGTAAAGACTCCTTTCCCACCCTCTCCTAAAACTGTGGTATGAAAGGGATTTGCTAATAACTTTTTGTAAGATCCCAAACAATCCAGCAGCCCATTCACTCAGCACAGTAGATTTTGAAGTGGTATTGATTTTTTCTAAAATCACCTAATTCAGAATTGGATGTTGCCATCTGGCTGGAACATTAATATGACTGGGCTTCACTCCAATGTAGTATAACCTTTACAATCTCCCTCATCCTCCAGAGCAGAGTTTCAGACATTTCCCTGACTCACTGACCTACTTCAGTTTTCAATATGATAGGACACCAAGTGAGTTCAGACTAACAGAGGTGAAAACACAGTAGAAATCTGCTATACCTAGGCCTTCTGTTCTGGGGTTATGTTTGTACTATGCTCCTGACACATCTCGGTCCTGGGGCTAAGGTGCTAAGTTTTTGCAATCCTAACTCTAGTTCTGAAGGGTTTGGAGATTTGCACAAGACCTCTGCTTTAAGATGTAAATTAGTATAATCTTTCTCCCGTCAGGTTGTCTAATGTCATAATTTATGTGCTAGGAAGACCTGAGCATTAAGGAAAATCTCCCTTACAAGCTGTTCTAGAGCTTGGACACTACTAGAACAACCTCAGAAGCTGTAACATGTTCCCAAAACATCCCTAGTTTCAACCAAAATGACTAGGTAGGATGACCTTTCTTCCAAGGACCGTGTGCAGTGTCAGATAAACCAATGCAACAGGTAAAATCTCATATTGTCGTGCACACATTGCAAATTCCTCAAGACAAGACAGAGATAATTAGCCATGCTAGTCTGAAGTCAGGCAGAAGGCAAGATAGACTTGCACCTTGTAGACTAATTGAATCAGAGAGACACCACTATTAAGTGGTACCTCATTAGAGTCTGACTATACCACTTCTGTCCTATTCATCTCTTTGCTATAGGATATTATATCTAACCCTTTTGAATAAGTCATCCTTTCTCCAGTCCAAAACGGCTCCTCATTCAGAATTAAAGGTGCCTATATGCAAATAGGGGGGCTGCTCTGACATGCTGTAATTCCAGTGTGTCAGAGCAGACTCAATTAATCAAGTCTGCTGGAGCATGGCAATTACCATGCTTCAGTAGCCTCCCGTGTCTTGTGTATCAGCATCCCTGCACTTCCGAATGGTAATGGGGGACATGATATCGAAAGCACATTCAATGAGCTTTAGATACAGTTCCCCCGCCACCATTTAGAAGTGTGGGGATGCTGATACATGAGACACTCTGGGCACTCTAATTAGAGCATCTCTCGGAGCTGCTCTAATTAAAATGCTCCCCCTCCCCTACTTCTGAAGCATGTGCATAAATGTCCTAAGAGTGATTCAAGGTCTCCCATGCTATCCAGAAAGAGGCTTCCCCCCTGCCCCCCAGTCATATGCAGTCTACATTTATGCAGGGGGAGAGGGGAAGGGGATTCTTTTTCTTCCTCCTAGGCAGTCAATATCCAAGTTAAGCCGTTGCCTTTTAAATACAAAATCCATGCCTGACATCTCCCACAGGCATTGCTATGTGGAACTCATTACATCCACATCCCCTTCTTAACATCTTTCTGGCCTGCATGGGAGGTCATACAAGCCATTACAGGGTTGCCTAAGTCCTGTGGCTTTCGATTTTTTATAATTGAAAGCCACTGTATGTTCCTTAGATCCACAGCAAAAAAAAGGGGATAAGGGCCACTGGGTTGCTAAACATATGAACTAATGGTGCTAATAATGCTCCTGACAACATGACAGAGTTATTTTTCCCATCTGAAACAAGCACTACTTGGAATATGGTTTAAAAACAAGAAAGCCTGGAAAAGCAAGCTCTGTAGAAGCTTCTGCAGCATTCTCAAGATGTATGAGGCAGGTGTGAGCTAAAAATAAGAACAGTTAGAAATAAGGCAGATACATATTTTGTGTCATTGTAACAAACATGCAGTTATTGCATTGCCCTACAGCAGTGTCCCCTTAATGACACTGGATACCTGCCAGTTCCTAATCATCCTTAAACCAATAACTTTAAATTGCTGCTTCCGTCAAACTGTTGTCTTATTTATAGATCAAAGACTTCTCTAAGTGGACAATTTTATCTGAATGACATAAATCTGATTGCATAGTGTGCAGCAACATGGCAGTGGCCTGAAGGATTCATGGAGCTCCTATAAGACTTTATTTAATGAAAGGTATAATTGATGTTTATATGTTTCATTATGACTTATTACACATTAAGTGCTTTCTTTTTTTCTCTCTTTCCTTTTTTCTTATCTTTAGTAAAGGAAAAAGGAAAAAGAAAGAGCTTTCTGAAATAAGGAAAAAAGAAGAAATGATCACTCATCGTGTGTGTGTGTGTGTGTGTGTGTGTGTGACAGAAGGGTACAACAACAATAGGATATGTTACTCTATATTATTTATATATTAGTTGAATATATATACAGAAACAGAGCCCTATTGTGTTAAGCAATGTACACTTCCAGAGCAAGAGAGAATCTCTCACCTCAAAATTTAGCACTTATATAAGCAAGACCGGAAAGAGAAACAGAGATGGGGAAAGGAGATATGACTTGCCGAAAGCTACTGAATCTGTCAGTGACAAAGCCAGGAATAAAGCCAGGTCTTCTTATCTCAGTCCAATGTCCTGTACAATAAACTACTCTGATGTTTTTAAAGTATTTCTTTGTTATTACCTGGGATGTGCATACTGCTCACCAGCAGTGTAACCCAGAATAAAGTATGCAAATCATTCCAAATAAGAGCCAATAATCCCAGCATTGTATTATGAATTCTACATAGGCTACATATTTTATAGGAATATCCGTCTAGAAATGTTTTAGTGTTTGATTCACCATTCTGTGCCTCCGGTTGTGTACCTGTATAATTTCAGATGAATCATCAGAGTTACTTCAAAGGGAAGTAAAGATAGGGAATGAAGAATTAGTGCCTTTAAATGTTTTTAGTCATGTCATGGATTTGTTTATATTTTTATTTTTTTTCATTTCTCTATATGTTCAAGCCAAGAGTGTCTCTGCATACTGTTCAAATAGAGACCTATTTAGAGACCTATGAATAGGGAGCAAATAAAAACCAATAAAAATACCTAAGATAGTTCTCCTAAAGAGTGGTATTATGAAGTTTGGTCCAATACCACAAATTAAAATAAATTACCTAATCTCTTAGGAAGAGGTAGAATTCCATGCTTTTTAATAGTATAATTTCTCTATTCTAGCTTTGACAGATGATGGGATCTTGAACCTGTCTTAAGTCTATATGTGATAGACCATTGTTTTATTGTCATATTTCTAGTTTAAATGTGTTCATGTTGTAATATTGCTACATACCTCAGTTTACCTGAATGTCTTACATGTATGGAAAGAAGCATTAAATAAACCCCTCACTAGGACCCAGAACTGCCTATGTGCATCTTTCTAGATATGCTTTTCTTTTCCAAATTCATAGATTCATAGATTCATAGATGTTAGGGTCGGAAGGGACCTCAATAGATCATCGAGTCCGACCCCCTGCATAAGCAGGAAAGAGTGCTGGGTCTAGATGACCCCAGCTAGATACTCATCTAACCTCCTTTTAAAGACCCCCAGGGTAGGGGAGAGCACCACCTCCCTTGGGAGCCCGTTACAGACCCTGGCCACTCGAACTGTGAAGAAGTTCTTCCTAATGTCCAATCTAAATCTGCTCTCTGCTAGCTTGTGGCCATTATTTCTTGTAACCACTGGGGGCGCCTTGGTGAATAAATACTCACCAATTCCCTTTTGTGCTCCCGTGATGAACTTAAAAGTATGTATGTATTTGCAGGAATTAATAAGTCCTTAGGACCAATGGTTCCCAAAGTTTTGGACCAATGGTTTATGGTAAACTCTCAAAATGCCTTGTGAACTGTCAGCAGTGGTATCCCTCATGGTCAGGAATGATCACACCCATGGGTTAAGTAAACAGTTGTAAATGAGGCCATTAATGTCTAAGAGCATCTGTAGGAGAAGCCTACACGTGACTTGTTTTACTCAAGGAGGCCATTGTGCACTGACAATGTCATGGACCTTGGCACAGGAAAAACCTGTGTCCGGTGGCTCAGGTTCCAAGACGCTGGGGTTACACCTTCACTACAGCCGTCATCTACCTTTGCAGCCATTGAGAAGTATGCTTTCTGCATACACCTCCTCCACTGTTGAGGTCTTCATGTTAGACTGCTCTTTGCCTGACACCTCACCTTTGACATTACCACCATGGGTTTCCCTATGTGAAAACCCATAGGTCTTGTTTCCCTATGGAGACAAGACTCCCAGTGGTGTTGCTCTTAGGGTCATCAGTACATGCAAGCTTCTTCACTCTATCAAGACGTCAGTCCAGGGAGAAGTATGGTTATTCCTGCGATTAACCTTATCATCAATCTTTTAATTGAAAACATGATATGGGCATGCAGGATCTGGTGCAGTTCAGGACTTGCGTGGAACTAGCTATGGACCATGGCCTCATGGTCCACCAGAAGTGCATAGACTATAGTTTGGGATTATTATTTCAAAGAAAATGAGGCTTAGGGATCTTGAGTGACTTACTTAAGGCAAGAAAAAAACTGGTGTCAGAAACCAAGAGCTGTTGAATCCCTGTGATTCTACAGCTATGGACAATCTATGCTATTGCATAAATATTGCCATTTTATAAAATGCGGTAAACAGCAGTCTGCACTATATGTAAAAAAAGCTGGGGTTCATTTCCTTAGTCTATGAAACTATTTTGCCATTATAATTTTACATGTGTCACATATTACCAAGGATCCTGGTTAATTAACCCCCCCCCCCCCAATTTTCATATTAAAAATGTTATCCAAAATCCATATTTTTCTGTGATCAGAATGAAACACCACTAGATAGATAGATAGATAGATAGATAGATAGATAGATAGATAGATAGATAGATAACCATCTCTCTCTTTCTCTCTCTCTATACATATATTGTGGTGTTTCATTATAATTATGGAAAAATGTTGACTGTGGATTTTGGGCTCCTGTTTTTAATCTGAAAATTGGGGATTGTTTTTATCCAAGAAAACCAGGATCCCTGCATATTACCTGATCTCTTTTCCGACATTTGTTTTCTAGCTTTCCCCCTGTCCCATCACTTTGCCAATTTAAAATAGTATATGAATATCTCTAAACACTGGCATTACCACAGGAAGATTCAATAATATCTTTTCAAGGGGCAGATTAATCCCCTTAGAGTTTCAGCTCATAATTAGTATCTACAAGAGGCCTCTATCCTAGATTAACATTGAAATGTTATGTTAATACCTACTAAGGGTCATCAAAGAGGTGCTGTTTGGTTCTAATTGGTGGTTTTGCAGCTTTCATTTCAATCTATTCAGCACAGTAATGAATGCATGAGTAGTCTTCTGGCATTTGGGCTCTCAGTAGTGTAAGGGTTGGTACAACCATATAGTGTAAAATGAGACACTCTAAAATGACTGTTCCAAAACTAGGAATTTTGAGGTTTTTCCAGATCTTGCTTAGGGCAGAAGATGGGATCACAGAAATACTAAATACAGATGAAAGGATACTAACTTTTAGCAATATTTTTTCAGTAATTGATTTGTTGGGGGAAAATTTATGGCGGGTAACAAGCAGACAATTTATGGGGGGTAACAACCAGACAAGGTGTCTATTTACTAGTAGTTTGATGGCACAGGTGGGTATTCAGACAGTCTGGACATTTTGGTTTATCTTTTGCTAAAGGCATTATATAAGAACCACCTTATCGGAATTTTAGGTTTAGCACAGCATGGATTTGAAAGATATTTTTCCTAAAGAAGTGAAAACATTGCACTTAATAGTACTCTCAGGTGAAAGCTATCTACTGTGATAAGTGGATTGAGGTCTTCAAGCTCACAAAATCCTAAAATGATACTCTGTCTTTAAAATCCCTATAATTCAATATGAACTTGACAGAGCTTTGGATTATAAACTCCTTCCTTAGCTGGGTCACTGGCTGTGTTATACACATATTGTCAGTTTGGTAAATTCAAAATAACCACCTATCTAACACAAGGATAACATCATGCAACTGATAGAAGCCATAGTATCAAAGTATAGCTTTTGTATTTCTTTATGATCACTCATAGTTATATATTTATTGCTTGCTGAATCACTGAAAATAATTTTCAAAAAATACTAGGCATTGACTTATATTTTGAGAGACTAGAAGAGTAGCATATGTTCTAGAAATATCTGAAAATGCATGCAATGATAGTATGTTAGAATACCACAGAGAATTCACACAATACTGACATGTATTTGCAGTTCACGAGAAAAACAAAGCTTGGATGGCTGTCCTGATTGAATTGTTCAAGTTCATATATTAAAATCTTTGAATTGGTGTTTAAATTGAGCTCCTGTAGAATTTCCCTTCATCATAACAGGTGGTATAAAATCCCAGTATCTGTTGTAGAGTGTCATCCCACCTTGTGACAGGTTATCAGGAGCCTTACCCATGTTATGATACATAGAAGGCCTATTAGTGAAGTCAGTTGAGAAACGTATTGGTTCTAAGATGATGGAAGCCATTTAAGAACTAACAGGTGATTTAGTCTCACAACAATACTGCATGAGGGGTCACTTGTGCAACCCCATGGTGGCAGCATTTTGTAGCCATATTACCTCTTTTTGGAGTTCCCTTGTACAAAGGATCATGCCAAGTGTCTTTCAAAGAACCATATAAGATAAAAAGGAAAAAGAGATAAGCCATAACACTTCATCTATCCTTTCCCACTATGTTGGAGGAAGAAGTCCTTCAGTGAATTAACTTCAGTCCTTTGAGTAGAATGGACAACTTGAAAAAGACTTATTTTTTTACTTCTATATGATCTCCTATAAGGGCCATAGTCTTACTGTGGCATGGCAAGTCCAAATAAAGATGAGGCAGGAATATGCACTAACAATACATGTGAAGAAGAACAAGAGAAAATGTTTGGCATAGACTTCATATGGTAGGCCTGCTTACATCCATAGCCATATCATCATGGATGACTGACAGTGAAAACTGCATTGTAGGACTAGGTATTATGATCCTGCATTACTGATTGAAACTGTAAACCATAATCTGAGGGCTACTACTATTAAATAACCCAAAGAAGATTTTTCACTAGAGCTTTTAATCTTCTCCAGAAGTGAAGTTCATGGGCACAATGCCTTTCTAACTGCTATAAAAATTGTATCATTCCGAGCTAAAAGTGAATCAACAGTGTCACCCAGTGGCCAAGTAGATGTATATATAGTGTCTATGCTCCCTGGGAATTTTATGCTTCTGTTTTTGTTTGCTTGTTTTTTTTTTAACCATGAGTCTCTTAATATGTTTAGTTATCTTTATCTCCCTGCCCCTAATTTTGGCAACAAGGAATTTTGTACAATTTACTGTATATGCAGTACCAACTTTTTGTTATTAGAGTATACGGTTATTTTTTCTTAAATACTACTGTCTCTCAAGAAATTAATAGTATCTAGTCTCTGCTTGGTCTCTCACTAGAGAGAGAGACTATTACAAAATATCTCTACAATAATGAACTAAAGTGAAATACTTGTCACAGCAAAATCCTTTGCAAGAAAAAGAAGAGCAAAGAAAACTCTGCCTGTGTTTTAGAACTCTATTGTAACAAAAAGATAAGATTTCTAGTTCATGGGAAATCTTTCCTTTCTTTCAGCCTGAATAGGAGAAAAAGGAAGAAAATCTGAAATTTTCCTGTGAACTAGAGAGTCTGAAACAATTTAATTGCAGAAATACTAACATGGAGTGTTTCTGAGCAAAGTACATTTCCAGGACCCTGCATCTCCTCATGCTATTATCAGTGCTGAAACTAAAAATAATGTCTGTTTCATACCACATCTACCTGAAACCCAAGGTCTCTGACTCTAAATAGTGCTACAGCTTTCAGGCTCCTCATTCCATAGCAGAAAACCTGACAACCAGCATCAAGCCCAGCCCTAGAAAAGGGTTGCTTGCTCCAGAGCAGGGGGTCCTAGAAACACCAAATCTCAAGCACTGCTTTATATTCAAATATTTTGAACAAAGGTTCTTTGAGCTGTATAAGTTTCATCAGAAAATGTCCAACAAGCTTTAATAGTAAAACGTCATAGTCCATTATATAGTAAAACTTCATATCCCATTATATGTAGGGCTATATGTCTGAGAGTGTCTCTAGAGTAATAATATGCCTTGCTAATAATACCTGCTGTACAAATTATGTCAAACAACTTTGATCTATTTTTTTGAAAGAGTAACTACTTGGGTAGATTATAAGGTCTCCTGCATGATCTTCTGTTAAACAAACTGGAGAAATGTAGGCTAGACAAAACTGGATAAACAACTGGTTCAATAGCTACAAGCAAAGGGTAATTGTAAATGGATCCACGTCAGAATGGCAGGAGCTTTCAAGTGGAGTCCCACAGTGGTCTGTCCTGGGCCCAGCGATGTTCAACATGTTTATTAATGATTTGGATGCTGGTATAGAGAACTTCCTGCATAATTGGGAAGATGCCATTAAACTAGGAAAAGTTGTGAAATTCAGAAAGATCTAAACAGATTGGAAAGCTGGACTGAAGCTAACAGGATGAAGTTAAATGCTGCCAAATACAAGGTGCTACACCTCAGAAGGAAAAATACAAAATAGGTGATACATGACTGGATGGAAGCATTATGGAGAAGGATCTGAGAGTCTTGGTAGACCACAGATTTAATGATTCTGCAGTTTGATGCTGCCACACAAAAGGTGAATGTAGTTTTGGAATGCATCAATAGAAGCATTAGGTGTAAGACATGGGAGCGGATAGTACTTCTCTATCGAGCACTGATTGGGTTTCATCTAGAGTAATGTGTGTAGTTTTGGGGTCCATATTTTGAACAGGATGTGGAGAAGTTAGAGAGGGCTCAGAGGTGGGCGTCAAAAATGATAAAGAGCTTGGAAAGTAATATGAGGAAAATAAGCCCTATGAGGAGAGGCTATGGGACCTGAACCTGTTCAGCCTCCACAAAAGAAGGCTGAGAGGGGATCTGGTGGCCACCTACAAACTTGCCAAGGGGGACCAGCAGGCAATGGGAGAGTCCCTACTCCCTCAAGCGCTACCGGGAGTTACAAGGAATAACAGCAATAAGCTGACTGAGAGTAGATTCAGGCTGGACGTCAGGAGGCACTACTTCATGGTCAGGGCAGCTAGGAGCTGGAACCAACTTCCAAGAGAGGCTGCACTTGGCTCTACCCTGGGGGTCTTCAAAAGGATGCTAGACAGTCACCTAGCCGGGGTCATTTGACCCCAGAATCCTTTCCTGCCCATGGCAGGGGATCAGACTTGATGATCTGCTTAGGTCCCTTTCGTTCCTACCAACTATGAAACTCTGATGGCCATATTTGGGGTTAGAATGGAATTTTTCCCCATGGTCATATTGGTATGTGTGCGGGCCGGGAGCGGTCCTCGGTCCTCGGGGGCGCGCGGCGGGCTGTGGCCAGCAGCCCTGGCACGCGGGTCGGGGAATGCAGGCTGGCGGACTAGAATTAGGCACGGACGCGTAGCGGTTGATTAAAGATTATTTTACTTACACCGTAGATGGTCGCGGTGCAGGCAGGAAAACTTGCTTGAGTTGCAGTTACAGATAGGAAAGAAGAGCGGGCAAGAGTTCTAAACTCGTGAACTGTAGCCCAATCCGGCTGAAGGCTCTAAAACCGCGAGCCTGTCGTGTCAACCGAAGAAAACAACTCGGAGAAGAGCTCTGGATACACTCACACGAAGTTTGCTGGGCTCCGTGGAACTTGTGTGCAGGGAAGGGGTTCGTCAAGGGATCGTTCAGCGACGGGGAGAGGCCAGAGGTTGATCAGACCCCTATAGCCTTTTCAAGGTACACGCTGGGTCCGTTAGGCTCCGCAGCGCTTAGAGTTCTTCACAAGACGTGAAGTCCTCCTCCTCCAGATGGTTGTGGAGTCCTCCCTTGCGGGGTTCTCCTTGGAGTTCTCCAACTTGGGCGGAAACCGCTCAAACCTCTTATACAGCTAGCAAGCCAATTGCTAGCCACCACGTGGAAATAATTTAGAACTGGCCAATAGTGGGACACAAATTTGCATGTGGGTGGCGGGAACTTCTTTGCACCGGGGTTTTCTCTTTGCAACTGAGAAATGCACCTTGCAAAGAAAGCTCCTTGTGGCGGGAAATAATTTAGCAGTGCCGAAGCGCGCACACACAAAATCACACCCTTGGGTTGTGACAGTATGGACTGTAAGGATTTTTGCCTCCCTCTGTTGCAGGGGGGCATTGCCCTTTTCCTGGAATCTCTTTAGTGTATATAATGTAAAAGGTAAACATGTAAAATGTATAACTTTTTATAGCAACAAGATGTTAGCTGCCATGGTCCTCCTACTTTACCTGTAGCAGTTTAAGGTGTTATGTCTTGTGTTGTGTTTGTGTTGGCTGTAGTTTTACTAAGAGGTTACATTATATATTTGTGTAGGATGGTTTGGATAGGGATGATCCTACTTCAGGCAAGGAGTTGGACTAGATGACTAGATGACCTATGGAGGCCCCATGGACCTGATGAGTGACATAGGACTGGTCCACAGGTCAGATAGATGGTATCCAGGCAGCCTCACTGACCTGATCAGTCCCACAGCACCTCCCCACCATGGACTGGCTGGAGTGGACACTGTGTGCAGAGCATGTGTTAGACTGGCCAGAGCAGGTACTACATAAAGTTTGCATCCTGGAACAGCCAGAGTGGGAGCTAAAGTGCTGCATCCGTATGTAGGGGAAGTTCCTGAACTGGCCTGCACAGGTACTGCATGCATTGTGGGTCCTGGAGTGGGTACTATGTACAGCACATATCCTGGGCTCTGTGAATGGGACCTGGCTGGATGATGGAGCCTGTGGACTGTATCTTTGACACCCCTATGTTGGGATATAGCAGACACATAAAAGAAGAGTGTTGTAACTTCTGTTTGAAACAACAGAGTTGGAAGTATTCATGAAGAACTCAAGCAGAGCAGTCTCTGCACACCTGTGCACCTGCACACCTATGCACAGCAGGAAGGGATTTCTTGCCTTCTTCAGAGAGGCTGGAATGGAAGATGTTTTGTGATAAGGGTTCTTAAGGGCAGTTCAAAGACAAAGGCTAATATAGTAGCCTTAACTACAACCAAAGTGGTTTTGAAACTCTAATTTATCCAACATTGTGCAAGAGAAGTGAATCTCATCCTCAGAAATTAATGGGGGTTTCATTCAAAGGAATTGTTCTAATTGCATACATGGTAAAGCAATGATTAAAGGAGATTCTCTATTTTCTTATCAGTTTTAGGTATAAGTGTTATAATATTACATGAAAAGAAGTCTTAACAGTAGCAATCCCCTTGAGCAATTTCACATGGTTGAAACTGTAATTTCTTGAGGATCTATTGTGCTGCATGCAGTTATGTAAAGCTCATCCACAAGTGGAACAGAGTTCGTGACAGGGTCATTGATTTTTGAAATAGAATAACAGAAAGAATATTCAAAGAAACAGGGAAAATCAAAAGACTGTTAGAGGTACAAATTAATGCGAACAAGGAAAATTAATTTAGTAAAAGAGTTCTTTGTCAAAAAGCCAAAGAATAGGATAAGAGACAGAAAACTTATTATTGATAAGCTTTGGGGAAAATGTGCATCATTACAAGAAAATATTCCTAGGAAGCTTTATTTTCTTTCTCTCTTCCCCCACATATACTCATTACCTGAGCAGAAACCATGACAAAGTCATGTGTACAATTAAGAAAGTGTTAGAATGTGCTTTTCCATCAGGTGCTGTAAGAATGAAACCCATTACTTTTTCCCCAGTTTTCAAGCATACGGTGAAATAAAGAAATTATGCTAGCAAATATGACTTTTGCAAAAACTTTTTTTATTCAGGAAAGTTCTTGTTGTCTCAACTCTCTGAAAATCAGGTGCTTTTAAAGGTGTTCCAATTTTAACATCCAAGGGCACCTGAAATCTTTTTACAACCTACACACCTCTAAAATCTGACTTTTATTCCAAATGTTTCACAGTCTAAGGATCCTTGAAGGCAGCCTATCATTGAAGTGGGAGAGTTCTTGAAAGAATGAAAGATATGGGAACTATTCCTCCCATGTTAGAAGATGGAAAATTATATGCTGAGGTTATAGACACTTGTCCCACCCAAAACTGATAAAAAGGATAGGTAATAAAACTAATCTGGAGAGTAGGTTGTCACAAATCTCATCTATGGGAGACCCCAGGAGCCCTGAGTTTCTTCCTTATGTCCTGCCGCTCCTCCCAAGAAACACACCAAGGTTGCCTCAAGATAGCTCCCTATCTCACCACCCCAGATCGCCCTGTACCTGGACTCTACAGCTGAAGTGAGGGATCTCTGTTGAATCTGAGTGGCCCCCATTTTAGAGTATGGAAAAAATTATAGGTCTCCCTTTCTGTGGCAGTGTAGCCTGGAAAATCACTCACTCAGAAATCACTTTTTCCATTAGCAATCATTAATAGGACAAACAGCAAAATGGTTTATTATATAGGATGAAAAAAATACCCAAATAAAGTAGACCATAGGTTTGGAGACAGAACATAAACCTCTGGCTATTCCTAGCCTCCTATGGGAGTCCTACCAGAGTTCTAGAGATTGGCCTTCCTGCTGACTCTACCAGCCAGTGAACTCCCAAGGCCTGAGATTCAAAGATGAATATTCAAGCTTAGCTAGGCTCTTAAAAAGTGTACATGCCAGCATTATTCTAATGCTCATGAGTTACCAAATTCCTCCAGAAAGTTCTGGTGTGAACTTGGGAGAATTTAGGATGAGCTAGCCACAGTTTCCTTCTAGTTTTCACTGTAGTATGGACAATTTATTAAAATCATAGTTAGATCTCTTAAACTTCTGTCAATGGCACTGGAAAGTAAAACATCTAGAATTATACTTTTTGTATTGTATCTCATGGGACAACAAATTGGAAAAAACACATCAAATGTATGATCGTTATTTAAACATTGTGATCATCTTTCCTTGGATTAAACATGTGCTCATGTACAAATCAGAGCTGGGATCTGGGGCAAAATCTGTGAAAAAATGTTCACTTCTTTGAATTTGTTTTAATTTAATACAGTAACACAAACAGAAAAAAAAGTAATGGGTCCTATCTTTTTCTTTACTTCAAATGGAATGTGAGGTGAATTTGCTGATTTTTCATCTACCCTTTTATCATGTTTTACTTAAATTATAATATATGCACTTATTATACATTGACATCAATTGTTATAGTTGACTGATGTAAAAAGATGTCAAGTGGATGTACAATGGTAACGGAGGAAAAGAAGAGAAGGAATCATCTTTGAAGATCAAAGTGAGTGTTAGCTTATGCTAGGATCAGAACTCTTTAACAAGATCTGGGTGCCAAACCCTGCATCCTGTTTTGTGAATGACAAATTACATTTCTGAAATAATAAACTTAGCAAGGCCAGTGAACCAATTAATCAGTTGCTGGAGGTAGCAGCTTTATAGGGCAGGGAGAACCAAAACTTCCTTCTCACTTCCTTATGGTTGTTGTATTTGAAACCAATGTTTGTTTGTTTTTTTTAAGTGATCATTTCATCTTTATTTAAATGTTACAGGTTTGATATTTGGGTGTAAGACTATTTGAAGGATTTGATTTTTTTTGTGCAAAATAAGCATCTGGATACTTTAGGGACTAGCAGATGCTCAATGAAGTTGACTTAAATACATGAAGAGCAATTAAAGTGAGGATGGAGATCGACTTTTATCTGTGGCCATGGGGGACAGAACTAGGAGCAATGGACTCAAGCTGCAGCAGAGGAAATTTAGGTTAGAGATTACAAAGAACTTTCTGACTCTGAGGGTAGTCAAGCATTGTGTAGGCTACCTAGAAAAATTGTGGACCATCCATTCCTAGCAATTTTCAGAAGCAGGTTGGACAGATACATGGTTGGAATGTTTTAGTTAGGGATAATCCTTGCCTTGAGCAAGAGACTGGGCTAAATGAATTTGTGAGGTCCCTTCTAGCCCTGGTTTCCTATGATCCTAAATTATGTTGATTTATACCACATGAGGATCTGGCCTTTCATCTCCTTGATACCAATAAGAACCCAGTCCTGTAGTTCATAGTATGGCAAAAAAACATTGATTTTAAGCTGACAGATGTGTATTTCCTATACAGACTACCTCACAGGGAACTAAAAATACACATAAGAAAGCTATTAAAGTAGAATTTTTTTCCCCAGCATCTTTCTAAAGGCTTGCATTCCTGCATCCCTTGTTCATAGTTCATTTGAATCATATGCATGAGAAAAAAAGATCTACTCTTCTGAACAAGAGCTGTTGGTTTGGGTCCTTAATTTACAAGGCTCTAATATGACTTCATGCATGTTAAATGACCACAGTCTATTTGCACTCAGAAAGTGCTTATATTTAAACATATGATTAATTTAATCTCCAGGAGCAGGATTTGCCAAACATATTATAGTGTGTAAAGGTGATTCATTTGGAAATCTAGCAATTACAGATCCATTTAATTTCACACTTACCTATTACTATTAAAATCACTGAAAAGCATATTCATTTCAGAAAGACATGTGGAAGCCATTGTAAAATATATTTACTCACTACAAACCACCTTCACCTTCCAGGAAGCATGGTACTGGCTTAGTGGACCAAGACATGTTCTTTTTTACAATCACTGTACAGTTTATAAAATATTATACAGGTGCTTATTATTGATTTGAATTCTTTTTCATTGCTTTTACATTTGTACGGCTGCTTATTTTTTCATATGCTTGTGATACAAAAGGTGTAAGCATAAGATAAAAAATTAAAAATACTTATCTAAAACAGATACATTTCAAATGCATGTGATTTTAAAAAAAGACAGGCATTATTTTTAATTTGGAAACATTTTAAAATTCAATGGTTTATAAATATATGAATGGTAGAGATATGATTGTAAATATTGTGATTCTCCGCTTTCGTAGTTCAGTCTTTAGCTTGCTTCTTATTTATAGTTTATCGAGTGAGCTATGTAAGCTAAAAGGAACTTTCTATAGAAATGACTACACTTCTTTCTCACTCTTCAATTCAACACATTTAAGTACATGCCTAGCTTTAAGCATATGTTTAAGTATCTTTCTGAAGCAAGACCTATTCCAAAAAGCCTACAATCTAAATTAAGATACAGAGTCCTTGTAATAATCGAACAGAGAGCAAGCACTGTGGGGAGAAAAGAGGGAATAGAATAAGAGTTGTTGGAAGGGGGACTTGTATAATTTGACTAAAGACAAAATTTACAAATTCCAGGGTTTTGTAAAATACAAATAACAAGATGAGACATCTATTTAGTGGTGTTGGAGTCTAGAAGACTCTATGACTGGGTGGAGTTGAGCCATTTGACATAAGTTTTGAAGCAGTTTATAATGATAAAACTTTTTGAATAAAGGCATTGTATCACAGCCTACAGTTAAGAATAATGGATGTAACTCAGAAGTCTTTACTTTGTCTACCTGCTATAGGCAGTAGTGCCCCTTTTTGCCCTTCCATTTTGCCTTGACTCTGGAACAAATCACGTAATGAATCCAGCACAATAATAGTATAGAAGACATAAAAATAGTGGACATACAGAATAGAATTGCATTATATGCTGACGATGTCATTCTGTTCTTATCCAATCACTAGAAATCCCTTGGGGAAGCAGCCAATGAATGAAAAAGTTCTGAGGAAGTGTCTACATAAAATGTTAATCAAAGTAAGTTCAGGACCCTACAATGTAAGAAAGACACTGGTTCTATATATTGAAAGCGAGTTCATTTGGACTAAAGATTCATTAGATGTTTTCAGGATTAATTATCTTACAATATACAACAGCTATATGCACTCAGTTTCACTTCACTATAGGAGGAGACCTAAAAACTTGAATGAGATTACTATGCAATGAAAATAATAATAATGCCAGGCTTTTATGCAGCATGTTTCATTCATACATCTCAAAGGACTTTACCAAGGAGGTCAGTACTATTATCGCCATGTTACATATTGGAAAGCTGAAAAATAGACAAGGGGAGTGACTTCACAAAACCATGTAGGCCAATAGCAGAGTGGAAATATAATTCAGATTTCTAGACTCCTAGCCATATAATGAAAAAATAACTGAAAAACTATTAGGATAATTCTTTTTTCTCTGACTCCATGAATTATATCTGAAAGTGACTCACTCACATACACATATTTAGACCATGCATCAATGAGATAGAAAAATGAGCTCCCAAGAATGTTTTCATTTTGATGTCCAGGTTTGACATGTGATGGTACTTATAAATAGGATATTAAGACTGAAATCATTGTGCCATTGACAGCTGCAGGAGTTTTTGCCACTAACTTCATGCAGTCATGATTTAGCATTATGATCTAGATACTATATCATTGCTAAGCGAACTTAGTTTCTGCTTGTTCCAGTCTAAAAGAACCAGACTCGTGGAGATAAATAGTAAGGCGGCACGAAGCTTTGGTCCCTGATTTGATTCAGTGGAGATTCGGCCTGATTTGGTGGCCAAATCTCCGAATCCGAATCAAATCAGGAGACACCATGATCTCTTCGAATCACATCAGAACCCTCCAAAAGATTCAGCGATTCAGACGTAGACACAACTTTACATGTTTTTTCTACATCCCTCAAAGTATCAGGTGGCTTGTGAATACTGCGATGCTGGCGCTGATGGAGCATTCCACAGGAGTGTGGGGGCTGCAGGCCCAGAAGTGGACCAGAATTGCTCAAGATGTCCTGAGTAGTGGGAAACACTCCCTCCTACAGAGGAAGGTATAAACCTCCACAGTTCATATCAATCTGACCATGAGGAATAAATCCTTCCTTACCCCATATATGGTGATTGGTTTGACCCTGAGCAGAAGGGAAGACCACCTAGCCAGGAACCTCTGGCTTTAGTCCCAGTAGGAGCATTGGCAAAGTCCAGTCAAAGTCCCCAGTCTTAGCTGTAGCCAACATCCACTGCCTTTGGGAAGGCTTAAAAACACCTGACACATGTAGTGGAACAGTGGAAGAGGGGGCAACCAACAAAGTCCAGAAGCATGGGAAATACCCATCGTAGAACATAGGTGTAGCTACATCAAGATCATCCCTAACTGGTGGCTGTCCAACCTCTTCTTAAACACCTCCAATAATGGACAGTCCACAACTTCCACTGTCTTACTACTTTCACAGGGCACATCTACCCAAGACATTTACTGCACAGTTGGTAATTAGCTGCATCATCTACACATACTCCCTATTTAGATTTAGTAAACTAATTTATTCCACAACAGGATAGTACTTGTAAATACAAGAACTATCCTGTTATGGAATAAAGACCTTCACAGCAACAGAGATGTAGATGCTGGCTGGGACACAAGGGTGCTTTGGTGCAGGGGCTGCCCCACCCAGAAGTTCCCTCATGCACTAGCCAGCCTCTCCACAGTACATTGAGCTTGGAGGAGCAGCCCCAGGCTGGCAATCTGATCCTGGGGCCAGCTAGGGCTGCTCCACCCAGGATCTACATGCTGTGCCTGAATAAACTTTGGAGGTTATTGCTTTAGAAGTAACTGCTCTGAGGCACCCATTCATATGATGCACGTGGGAGCAATTACCTCCAAAGCAATAACCTCCACAGTTTATTCAGGTGCCATAATTATGCATTCAGATGCATCCAGAGTGAAGACTTTTTTTCTGGAAATCCAATCTAAACTTACTTTGCTGCAACATCCAGCCATTGGTCCATATCCTCCTGTAGCAAAATCCCCAGTTTTTCTTTTTTTTAATATATATATATATATATATATATATATATATATATTTATTTATGATAGATATGCATTCCCTTCCCCAATTATTTCTGGCTTTTCTTTCTCTCCCTCTCTATTCCCTATAGACAAGCATAAGCGAGCTCAGACCTAAGATAAGCTTTAACATTTTTAGTTTGGTAGCAAGTTTTTGGTTTTGGATATCCACTGTTTTATATTGTATTATTATTGGGTTTGTATTGATTCTTACTGTTGTATATTGTATTATTATCATTTTCATATTGATTTTTATTGTTTCATATGGATATTGTATGATTTAGGCCTGTGTTTGTAAGTGAACCAAAGTCATGTCAAGTTTCCATTTTGTATGTCAAGTCTCCATATTGTATCCTCTGTCCAAGCATCCCCTGTGTTGCAACTGTATGAGTCACATACCCCTCCCATCTAAATTGGTTCCCAGATGAATGAGAGCGATTGGGAATGATTGAAATACAATGGTAGCAGGCCTCTACTGAATGCCCTGTAATGACTGGGCCATCACTTCACATTGATTCATCCAGGAACCACGGACCTCACCCAGGAACAGAGACAAGAACCCAGCATTTGAAAGACAAAAGACCCTGCAGAACCAGCAACTCTACCATTGTACCCCACCATTACAGACACCCGAGACTGCACATCCCTGCATGGAACACACATGCTCAGTATGCCAGGGGCTGATCCTTGCCTGGGCATGCCTCCTGTCACTAGTGTCACACAAGGTCTGCCCCTATAAAAAGGGGCAGTGAAGACAGACCCAGTGGGATGTCCTCTCCATCTGGACCAGCACTATGCCACACCACCTATCCACCCAGAGGCCCTGCCAGCGACCCCCCTCTGGACAACACCTACTGGACAAGGACCCCTTTCCAGCCTGGATAGGTAGCTATCACCGCCCACCCCCTCTTCAACCAAGGACTTGGACTCTGCTACTCTTCCCCACCTGGACTCCAGCCCTTCCACGGAGTCTCTTTCTTCTGCTGCCATTGTGAGTGCTTGTGTGTGTGTGTGTGTGTGTGTGTGGGTATGTGTGAACCAATAACTTCATGGGGATGTGTAGTGTGTTGTCTGTGTAATAAAACTGTTATTTGGACCCCTAAGTTGGATTTTGCTTCCTCACCACTCTAACTTCTGTCTCATTTCTCCCTCTCCTGCTTCTGGCTCAATGCCACCTCCAACATGTGTCCTGAGCTCCTCTCTGCCTCTAAACCCCCTGTTTCTTTACCACTGTCTTATCCCCACTATCTTTTCCTTTTCCCCTGAGCAACCAGGTTTCTGCCTCAGTTTCTTTCCTGGCTGTCTCCTCCTTGCCACCACTTATCTGCGCCCCCCCCCAATATCTCAGCTGTCTGCCTCAGTTTCCAGCCCCAGTCTACCTCAAGTAAACCCAAGCCTCAGTTCTTCAGCCAGCTTCTCTGTAGTCCACTGGTTCTAATCCTGGTTCTAGCAACTTTCACTCCCTGCACTTTAACTCTCTCTTACCTGAACCTTCCCCCAGGTACCCCAAGCACACACATACACACTGTACCATCCAAGTTAGGAACTTACCTGTGTGTATGTGTAGGTGGGTTGTATGTGTGTGAACTAGTGAGTGTGTGTGTATATATATATATATATATGGCACTGTGTACATGATATATGACTTAGTGATCTGTGTCTAACTTCTGGGGTATATAGTGTATGTGCTTGAATTGGTGATAGTTATGCATGTGCTTAGGCTGGTTTGGATATGTGTGTGTGTATGTACCTAATTGATTTGTGTGTTTGTATATGTGCAATTGTGTCATGCCATCCTGTCTAACAGTGCAATATTGAGATCCTGAGAGTTGGCCTGACCCCACAGGGCTACACTTCTCTCTGCAGCAAGAGATGAAAGGCGCTTCCTGTCTTCTTTATGACAGTTCTTCAAGTATTTGAAGACTGCTATCATGTCCCCTCTAAAGTACCTTTTCTACAAGCTGAACATGCCTATCTCCTTCATTCTCTCCTCATACAATTTGCCTTCCAAGCCCTTGAGCATCTTTATTTCCTGCCTCTGGACTTCTTCTAACTTCTCCACATCCTTTTAAAAACGTGCAGCCCAGGACTGCACACAGTACTCCAGATGAGGCTTAACCAGCAGGGGTGTGCAAAATAGCCCATATTTGATTTGGATTCAGATTTGGCCCAGACTGAGGACAGTGATTTGATTTGCTGATTTGGATCACTGTCCAGATTCAATGTGGTTGAATTCAAATCTGAAGATTTGATTCTGATTTGGAGAATCAGTGATTCAGCCATAGACACAGTGTTAAATGTTTCTTTTACATACCTTGAGGTACCAGGAGCAGCTTGTGAACACTGCGATGGGGGAAGGATGGAGCTTCCCACAGGAGTGCAGAGGGGGTCCCCCATGTGCTCAGTGTGCTTCTTTATTATTCCAAAAGAAGTCAGAGACATTGAGGTTTGTTACAAATAATTCACCAGGATACCTTTGCTTTTCTCCAGACATAGGCCATGAATATGCTGGATTTCATTCCTTTTGTATCAGAGAGGCCAATGATCATCTTTTTTTCCAAGTTCCTAATGATAGGTTCCTAGCATTTCATTTCTTTTCCTGATATTTAGAAAGTAGAGATTAACTTTAACAATGAAATTATATTCTTAGCCTTGGCTTCCTTTACTGCTTCTATCTAATGTTTCTATGT
The DNA here is from genome assembly GCF_030867095.1 of Alligator mississippiensis. Lineage (NCBI taxonomy): Eukaryota > Metazoa > Chordata > Crocodylia > Alligatoridae > Alligator > Alligator mississippiensis. The sequence continues at coordinate 400,164,094 of NC_081824.1, forward strand.
TAATTTCCTTCTCTTGTCCCTTTTCCTGGTTTGATTTATTTTATAAAGTAAATAGTCTTAATAGATAAAAATATTAATAGGCTACTGCCCAGCAGGAGTTACCTTCTACTACCCAATTTAAGAGTGTCCCAGGGGAGCGGGGGCACTGGGAGACCCCTGCGGCGGCCAAGGGGTCTGCTTACCTCCCGCAGGGCCGGAGGAGCTGAAGAAACTCCACGTGCTGGCAGTGCCGGCACGGGTTGTCAGCCGGGTGTTTATCCGGCTGCAGCTGAGCGGTAGGGGCGGGGCACGCCGGCCGGGAGGAACAAAAGGCGGCCCCGCCGAAGCAGCGGGGCAGCTGAAGGGAGAGAGCTGGAGCGCGGAGCCCCAGCGAGCAGGGGATCAGCTGCCACCCGCAGGGTGCAGGACGCCGCCGTGTAGAGGCAGAGCAGGCTGTGAGCAGCACAGCGGAGCACCCAGGAGTGAGGAGACAAGGGGAGAAGTCAGCCCCAGAGGTGGGGCAGCAGCCAGCGGGGAACCCGACACCCGAGGCAGCAGGAGGCGTAACAGCTATCCCGAGAGTGGGGCCAGCTGTAGCCTGCATTACGGAGCTGACGGCGCGGGTAACTGCGGCCGGGACTATTGGGGAAGCAGAGAGGACGTCTGCATCCCAAGGAAGGAGGGATCAGGTCAGCACCCCCACTGGGAGAGGCATACCCGGTCCGAAGACTGCCGGTAGTGACTAGGGGGACTGAGCCGAGAGAGGATGAGATGAGGACGGGTTAGAGGCCAGGACAGGAAGACCTGAGGTGGCGTATGGCCGGGGTGTAGGGGAGGACGGAGCCCCGAGAGTACCCGCGAAGAGGCGTGCCGGCACCAGGGGATACCCCAAGGGAAGACCCCCCACTGAGAGAGTCATCAAAGTCGTGGCAGGTGAGTTCTGGGGTCCCCCTTTATACCAGCTGGGGTAAACCCTGGGGCGTACCAACGAAGCCCGGGGGTGCAAGATCTCGAGTCCGGGCGAAGGCGGCGCGCGAACTCCTAGTTGAACAGAGGCGGGTACAAAAAGAAAACTAGAAGTGTATGATCTTACTGTCTGCTCATATACCTATTCCATTACTTCACTGTAAAAAAAAAAAAGCATGGACTATATCAGAATTCAGCTTGCGAAGCATGTTCATCCAGCCTGTGGTGCCCACCAACAAATTGTGCCTCACCCAGACTTTCCACCCATGGGGGTGGAAGTGAGGTGGCCACATGTAAACAGCCCCAAACATATCCAGTTGCCTCACTCCCACGCTTATGGGCAGAAGGGCCTGGCCTACCAGCACACAGCTTCCATGGAGTCTTGCTGCTACAGATACTGCAGCCACTGGGGATGTACTCCACTTCTCTGGTCTCTTGCAGAGAGCACCTGTGATATAAACAGCCTGGTCAAGGCTGTGCCCCTTGCTGTGATGTGCAGCTGTGACCAGAGCTGCATCCTTCTGGGCTCCTGTGCCCTGAGCACTCCTCCTGCTGGAGCTGTGCCATGGGGGAAGTATGGGAGGGTCCAGCCACACCTCTTCACAATCCCAGCCACACACCCACCCACATCCTACCACACCCCCCACATCCCCTCCACACCCCACCATACTTACCCACCATACACATCACCCACACCCCACTACACACTCACACCCACCCACCCCCAACCATACACCCTCCACAATATACAAAATTAAGAACTTATTTTTGAGTTATTATGCAGTCACCTCTCTATATAGTATGCAAACACAAATTATGGCAAAAATATATCTTGTAATAAAGTTAAAATATGTTATAGTAGGTGTTTGACAAGAAAGAGGGAGGGTGTGGGGGAGAAATAACTCAAGGGATGGGACTACCTATACAGCCTTTGACAGCTCACCAAAACTCATTAAGTGGCCCTCCACATGAAATAATTTCCCAGCTCTGGCTTAAATACTATTAGGGGAGCAAAACTTTCTCCCCAAAGGTGAATTGACCAGTTGTATATATTCTTCTACACAGTGAGTCATATTGACCCATGTAATCACAGGTTCATTACATGAAGTATAATTTGTTCTTCTCTTCTCTTTAAAAAGAACCTTTAGAACTAATAATTTTATATGGAATAAAATAGGCATGGAAGATGCATTAAAAAATGCATCTGCTTTGTCAGTAAGGCTTAACTATTTTAAATTTATCTTTCTTCTAATGTTTTATCCAGGAGCAGTAGTTGTCCCATTTCTTTTTTAAAAGTATAAATAACATTAAAAAATTAGAAAGGTCATTTGCTAGCCATTACTGTCTTTGTATTTCAAATGTCAAATAACAGTCTCATTTGAGACTCTTAAACCCAAATTTGCAAGAGAATCTTCTAAAGTTATAAAAGTTTAAAAGAGATCCATGAAATCAAGCATTTAGACCTTGGCATTCTATTATCTCTGTATATAGATAATTTGTAATTGCAAAACTACCAGGACCCAATATTGATTCAATTGTAGAAGTCAAGGTGAAAACCATCAACATTATGTTTCCCTTCCCCACTCTTTCAAGGCAAATTATTGCAAATTGACACTTTCATTTGGAATAGAAAAATGTTGTATATGGTTACAAGAACAATAACAAAGCCATTGGAAAAATGGTTATAATTCAAGACAAAATATTTTCCCTAAAATTTTATTTTGCTTTTTTAAAAGGAAATATTTTTTTGTGAAAATGATTGAATTTTAATAATCATTTCAACTGAAGTTTTCATAGATATTTTAATCATAACGTTATTTTAATAGCCATCAACATTTTGTCATTTACTGCAAATTGTATTCATTTAAAAAAAAAATCTAGCAGGCTTTTCAATAACCATTTTGATAATTTCAGTTTAAAGGAGTAAGTTAGAACTGTGAAGAATTTCCTCTCTCTCTGCCCCTCTCTTGTGCAAAACCAGGTGATCCCTCTATCTCCTGGTTTCTTCTTGGTTCAGCCTGGTCAATCAGGATCTGGCCAGATAAATTCTTCCTCCAAAGGGAATTTTGAACACAGCAAGCAAATACCCCTTGCTCCTCCCTGGAGATTCACTGTAAGTAAAAAAAAACCCTGGGAACTAGCCAGGAGTTAGGAATGATATGTAGGCCAGTCACATCTTAAAAGGATCACTGAGTACTATACTGTATTAGACTCACATGCTTATGTTTACTCAAAGTGTATTCTGACTTTCTCATTCTAACCCATGCCCCCTTTCTCTAATCAATAAAGATATCGGGTTACTGTGTGCCTTGTTGAACTACTGTGGATAGAAAGACAGGAAGCCTTTTGCCCCTAGTTTGGCCAGTGAAGTTTATCTTTTTTTAATTTTTTCTCAGCTACCTGATGCTATCTTTGAAATTTTTGAAAGAATTCAAAGAATGGCTGGTAGGGGGAAGAGCCAGCCTCACCAGGGTTTGGGGGTCTCACAGGGGCTGGTGGGGGGAGGGGTCAGGCCCGGCAGGGGTCAGGAGTCTTGGGGGGGGCTGGTGGAGGGAGGGGCTGGCCCCGGCAGGGGTCGGGGGTCTTGTGGGGGCTGGTGGAGGGGAGGGGCTGGCCCCAGCAGAGGGAGAGCTGGGGGAGTGGGTGGGGGAGTGGGCAGGGCCATCGGGGGTCCCTCCCATGGTCTCTTCCCCCATCCTCCAGCCCCCCCAACCCCTTACTCACCAGCACCAGTGCCCTGGTGCTGAAACACGTGGTCTGGCCCACTGTGTGTTTCAGCACCAGGGCGAGTGGTCAACCATAGAGATGCTCTGGCAGCCATGGAGGACCCTGCCCTGCTTTTTTAAACTTTGATTTTTTTTAGATCCCTGGATATCCAGGGTTCTAATTTTCTTCCTGCGCTGCAAACTTGCAGCTCGGGGAACATTTTTTTTACTTCCACACATGCCTGTTACCCCGGCTTAAAGAGGTTTGAGGCAGGGCAAGAGGCATGTGTGCACTCATGTGGATGTGCTCCTTAGATTTCAATGGGAAAAATAAACTAGCTTGAATGACATGACATTCATGAACTTTATTGTTCATTGATACTGATCTTTAGTCTCTTGTTCTTTAAGTGAAAATAATTGGTTTATTCAGACACAGTATACAAAGCCAAAGATGTTCCTGCATGTGTATACCTCCCTAGAAGACTCCTGCTGTCTATGGGGTAGATTTTGAACTGTCAAACAAAAGTCTTACACCTCTGAGTACTATGGGGGAATATGAAGAGTTATTAATGACTGCAGGGATAGGTAAGTGGAGTTAGGTTTTTAGGAGAGGCACCTGGAAAGAATACCTACATCTGCAGAGCATACCTAGTCACTTCAGATCAGGGATATTGCCTGGAATCTATTCAGTGCCAGAAACATAAAGCCCCCAAGGATCCAGTGACTGAGAACTTAAAAATATATTGAAAGACCAAGAGGCGCTTTTCTTCCATACACCTATATGTATATATCTTCCAATCCATATGCTTTAACGTCTATTTTTTTTTCCATTAGAAAGATTAAAAACAAAAGATTTGTTCAACACAAGCCCTTTAAAAAAAAGAAATATGTCAAGTACTAAACTGTTTTTCAATTTAAATACATATGCCTGTTTTCCTTATAATTCAGCATTGGTCTGATACTTTCATAACCATTTAGAAAGCTCAGAACAATAAATTTGACTTTTTGGAAACATGCTTTATACAGAATTCCTAAAGGCAACCAGAAAAGTTAGATGTTTCATTCATGGCTGCATTAGTAACTAAGATGCATTCTTATTAAAAAAAAATTAAAGGAATTATGGTTCCATAGGCATAAGTAAAATGAGACTTCTAAGTTTCTGTAGCCAATCCCACATGTTGATCTTTTTTTTTTTAATTGAAAATTATGTTGTGTTATGTTCTATAACATAAAATGTCTGAGAAGGCACGTGTACTGACATATTTTCACTCACAGTATTTCTACCATTTTAGACCGCAGTAGTGAAAAGCTTTTCCCAAGGACATTCTACTCTCCACCCAATGCCCATGAGAAAATGCTGATTTATCAATACTTTTTACAGTATTCCAGGGCTGTCCAATAGGTGGCCATTAGAGTGCATGCAGCATGCAAGGGATTAATTGCAGCCTTCAGGCTCTTACCCAGCCATTACTCTCTTCTCTCCACAGCTCTGGCTGCAACATTACCGTTTTTTATGCACAGGTTCAAGTCCCTACTCTCATGGTCTTGTTCTTATTCTTTATTTTGTCTCTGAAAAAAAAGAACCAAGGTTTTATTCTACCTCAGAATGGAAACAAATGCCAGTCTCTCACTCTCTGTAAGTCAGAAAGGTAGTTTCCAACCACTCTGACATTTGGGAGGGCTAAATTCACTAATAGGCTATTTTGCTTCAGGAAAGCTATGCAAAGCAGTTATAAGCCTGCTTTTACCAGCCAGCTAAGCCACGTTTACTGCCATTTTAAATTGCCAAACAACCTGGACCACAACAGTGAGTGTGATCCTTTAAGTCAGGGGTTTTCAACTTTTTTCAATAGGTGTACCCCCAGCAGCCAGCTGTGGAGTGTGAGGGGGGAAGGCATGGCCAGACGCAGAGCAGAAGTCGGGGGAGGTGATGGCAGCTGCACGTGAAGCAGCAACAGCACGGAGTGGTAGGTGGCAGCGGCAGCTGCTGCATGCGAGCTACCCCCTCCACTGCTGCGTCAGACCAGCTGGGTGGCACCTATGCAGCCCACAGAGGGGCACTACTATCCTTACCTTGCCCTGCCCCTGCTCCTGGGAGGCAGTGGTGCAGAGTGGTGGGTGGCAGTGCTCCATCCCTGCCCACCTGTGCATACCCCTTAGGGCCTTCCCAAGTACACCTGGGGGTACGCATATCCCTGGTTGACAACCTGTGCTTTAAGTGTATCTACCTGATACTGTCCTTGCAGTTTAATTTCATGGAGTCAGAACATAAAACACATAAAATATCTTTTGAAGGATAATTGAAACAAAGACAAAAAACATGGATACCATGGTTGCTGCTATTTCCTTTTTTTCTCCACTGTACTCACTTTTGCTTCTCTAACTTACTGAGATCTTTGTAAGACAGCTTCCCTTTAGGGTTACCATATTTCCAGTTCCAAAAAAGAGGATACCTGTCAAGTGTAAGCAAGGGGGACATATATGATTGTGAGAGGCAGTGATATGCTGGTGCCCTGGCCCTGCCCATTCCATTGCCTCTTCCTCTGAAGCCATCACCTCCCCACCTCTACTGCTGCCCCTCACTCCCTACTCAGAGACACCCCCCCCGCGGGCCATGCTGGTGCCCCTCATTCCCAACCCTCAGCTCCCCCATCCCTGCTGGTGCCCCTCACTCCTGACCTGCAGTCCCCTGCCCCACACTCCTGACCCAGTCTCCCACTCTCACTTCCAAGCCACAGCTCCCTGTTCTCTCTGTCTCCCAGCTGCCCCACCCTGCAACCTTTTTCCCACAGTGGGCTGCTGCCTTACAACCCAGCCTCCTGCACAAGTTGCAGTCCCACGTCCTGTGATGATCAGATGCTGCTGCAAAAGAAGTAGATGGAAAAAGGCAGGTGCTGAGACCTGGAGTCTCTGCTCCTGCAGAGAAACTAAACTGAACTTGGTAGGTGCTAGGACCCTGGAGACATCTCCTTTGCTGCCGAGCAGCCACACAGCTCCCTGCTGCCCCTGAGTGCCCCTCCATCCTTCCCACCACCCTCACACAGCTGAGCTGATCAAAATCCCACACAATTGATCATATTTTTAAAAAACCACCCTGACAGAGGTTGAAAGATCCAAAACAAGGACATGTCCAGGAAAATCCAGACATATGGTAACTTGACTTAACTATTACATGAGTAAACTATTGTAAACTTTTCCCCTTATTGGGAATAATAGAGATGCTGTTGCAACACAAATTTAAAACAGAATGTCAATTAGCAAAGAAATTGCATTCTCCTTCATTTATTACTGCAGGAGGGAAATTCAACTTTGATGCAAAAATGACTTCTGTGACTTCTGAATTAATTTTTTAAAGTTTAAAAACTGACTTTAGAATTAATTAAAGAAAACAAAAATCATGCATGAGATCTTAAAGACTTTACATAAAAGTAAGTTTGTTTGGATAATTTTGGAACAGAATTTCATAAAAGGAATATCTCAGATAATAGAATGACTAAGACTTAACAGGTACATCTGCACATACAATTCATGCAACTGAATAAATTCCAGAGCAATTTGTACCACTGTAAACCACTCCTGGGTTCAGCATCTACACATGCGCCTATGACAGCAGCAAACTGAGCCAGGGAGGAATAGTTTTGGCTAAGGTTGCTCCTGCCTTGCTCTGCCCCCTGCTGCAGCCAAGGGCAGCTCCAGGCTTTGGCCACAGCTGCCTGTGGCTGGGGCAATCCTGGGCTGGCAGGAGGTGTAAGGGTCAGTCCCAGGCTGTGGCTGGTGGAAACAGGGTGGCCCAGGCTCTGGGGGTAAGCCCTGGGCTGTCAGAGGGTATGGGGCATGGGGCATCAGGCCCAAGCAACAGCATGGGGCATCAGGCCCAGCTGCATCAGATGGCAAAAGAGCTGGCTGGGCTACAAGGTTCTTGCAACTGCTGATCCAGGTGGCTAGGCAGCAGGCAGGAGTGTGGCCCCCTGGACCACACACCTGCTGGATGGGCTGACCAGGTGTTAATTACACCTGGGTCAGTCTCTACATGTACATTGCTGAACATTAAATTACTCTTAAATAGGATAGTACTTGTATTTATAAGTACTGCCCTGTTGTGCAGTTAACTAGTTTCCTGTGACCTATCAGGGTTGCATGTGTAGATATGAGATATTTATTGCAGAGACGTACCCTAAAATTTGTATTTTGATCTTAATACTCTTTCTGTTAATTGATTTAACTCTCTTAAGATATTTCTTTGGATGTCTTCTCTTTAAGCAGCTTGCTTCAATTCTTTTTTTAATCTGAGCCCATTTTTCCCCATGTATAGGTTGTTTAGGTTATTTATAAGATACCAAGCAGTTACCCGGCCTAAAATAATTTTTTTTGCTCTTCATTAGTTGTTTTAGTTATCTATACTTTGGTCCCTGGCTAGACTGAATGGTACAATTTTATTTGAAACTCTCCAAAATCTTTTATACATCTCTCCTTGAAAATGCAGTAACCATTTTTATTGTGCTCCATTTTTTCTCTGTCTTGCTTGTGCTTAGTACTGGTGTCTACTAATGCAAGACAACAAATTCCGTATAGCTAAAATAATAGGAAACAAATCTGTCAATTGTCTTCAAACAAGGCATTTACTAAGATTCAGGCTCTACAGTCTCCTAGTTCTCTAGATTATGAATGTTTCAATGCTCAACATTCTGAAACAACCCTTTCTACCCCACAATGAAAATAAAATATATTGGCATATGGGCATCAATGTCTGAGAAAATTCATCTAAAGTAAAAATTTTAAGATATAAGACCTGCTGTAATTAGTGTTTCCATTTCATTAGTCCTGTAGTGGGATACTCAAGTAGTTGTGGGGGGGGGGGGAGGGTTCCCCCAATGATATTTACCTCAGAGCTGAATAAGGAAGAGTTGTCAGGCTGAAAGATTGTCCAATGTGCTAAGACAGACGTGTAATCAATTGTTTGGTCACTAACCCACAGAACTGTGATGATGTGAACATGACACTTGAAGCTCACTGTTGATCATTCATTACTCCTCTACAAACAGCTCTGGAATAGGTTTTTGTGAGTAGAAAGTTTAAAAAAACCCCAAAAAATATATATGTAGGAAATCAAAGGAGGGGAAAGGAACATTGATGTCAAAAAATAGATGCCTCAAATTAATATCCACGGGTCAGGTATATCATGTTCATATGCAAGTTATGAAATTCTTTTGTGTTTGATATGCATTTCAACCATTTAAAGTCAACATGGCCATGGATGTGTTTATTTCTTCTTCTGCAGTCAGCACTATTTTGTGTTGTTTTTATACACATGATTTTTCACATTTCTTGTGCTCTAGAATGTTAGTAAGACTAAAGAGAACCAAGAAGGCTGGAGGACTGAGTAGGGTGACCATTCATCCCAGTTTGGTCAGGGCAGTCCTGGATTTCAGAGGCCAGTCCTGACCGGCTAGTGAAAATTAAAAGAAGTGTCCTGGGCAAAGGGCACAGGGCAGGGAGGTGAAGCAGCATGAGCTGCGACACAGGAAGTACTAGCAGACAAAAAATTACCCTAAAATAGGTTAACTTGATTAGTAGAATGATGATTAAAAAGGGGAGATGATTATTTACACCTGTGAAGTAATTGGTCCCTTAGCAGCCTAAATAGTAATACCAGAGCTGCACCGCATTGCCCTTCCTTCCCTCTTCCTGTAGCAGCGCTGCTGACTTGGGGGGGGGGGGGAGGGCAATATCCTGTACTGAGGGAAAGAGTGAAATTGTATGGAGAATTTCACTTCTAGCTCACCAATTCAAAATCTTATGGGTCTATAAACCAGCATCCAAGAGATGAAGCAAGCAACAGGTATCCTGATCACAGCTAGGTAGTTAGGGTTTAGATAGAAGCTGGGTTCTAGTTTTTATACAGATGGATTCTAGTTTCTTGCCCCCCATGGCTATTTCTGTTGTGTAACCAATAACAGTCTAAATGGCAAATGCACAAAAGTTCTGACAATAGGGATAAGAACACTTGAGAACTGCAAAGGTACAAGATAAACTACCAAGTCATACTTTTTCACTTGGTCTTATGATTGTTCCTTTCTGTCTGGTGCTGAAGGTTCAACAGCAAGATGTGAGTGTTCGTCCTACTTTTGTTCTTCTATAGTCATTAGGGCACTTGCCCAAAATGTTGACACAGCTTTGAATCCCTTCCCCTTTGAATAGGTCCTAGAGTGCTAGTCTTCATTTTGCCCAACCAGGTTATTTAACTACTAGGCCAGGGATCAGCAATCTGTGGTTGGTTAACCAGATCTAACCCACAGAACCTCTGCCTCTGGCCCACTGAGCTAGACCTGCAGTAAAAGGGAAGCTTTACCTGTGTTATGCTACAGCTGGGCAATGGGGGCTTCAACAGAGAGGGGCCTTGCCCACACTGCATGGTAGGTAGAGAGTGGGGAGAAACATCAGGGAGAAGCAGTGGCAATGGCCAGGTCCTAGTTCTGGCTAGTAGTATATAGGGTACACATCTTGTCAAACTGTAAAAACTGATAAGCCCTGCCCACTGACAGGTGCCCCGCCCCTTGACCCTGCCCCTAGACACGCCCCCTCCTGGCCGCCATCTTGGCCGCCATCTTGGCCGCCATCTTGCAAACGGAAGTCCAGCCCCTAACCCCTGACCTTTGTCACCGGAAACTCCACCCCTGAACCCTCCTGGCAGCCATGTTGGTAGCCATATTGGCCTCCATGTTGCATCCCAGAACACCCTGTTCCCATCACATGGACTGTGACCTCACCAGACCCAACCCCCTGGCAGCCATGTTGGTAGCCATATTGGCCGCCATGTTGCATCCCAGAACACTCTGTTCCCATCAAATGGACTGTGACCTCACCAGACCCAACCCCCCCCAGACAGCCATGTTGGTGGCCATCTGGGCTGCCATGTTATGTCCCAGAACACCCTGTTCCCAACACATGGCCTGTAACCTCACCAGGCCCAAACCCCAGGCAGCCATGGTGGTGACCATCTTGGCCGCCATGTTATGTCCCAGAACACCCTGTCCCCAACACATGCCTGCTGACATCAGAACAGTCACTCCTTAACCGGGAAAAGCCTCCACCCCGAGAATGCCGCTGAGCCAATAGGGGGCAAGTATAGGGGGTGGGGGTGGGGGTGGGACCTAGCCTGGCAGTCCCTGACCTGCCTCTTGTCTAAATCCTGTTGGGAAAACCCTCCAAGCAGGCCGCATGTTTTCTGAGACCACGCTAATACAGGCAGAAGCAAATATAGATTCTTACACTTTGGAAGCCTCAAACACTGTTCACACCTCTCTTGGCAGCACTATGGGTGAGATTTCAGTGGTTGAGACAGATTCCCAGACTCCCAAAACAGAACCGGGGACCGTGGCAGACCCCCAACAAACCACATCAGAGCCACAGGCAGAGAGCCTGGGGGTGGCAGACAGCCTAAACCCCAAAGACTCTGCTGAGGTAAGTAGCCTAGAATTATTTTGGAGGGGGGCGGCTTTCTGCAGTAACAGAGTGGATCTGTGTTAAATCTTTCGGCTCTTTGCAGGGAACAAGCATGGTTTCTTACACTACACCAGTAAGGCCCCTTGTTTCTGCCTTACCACGAAGGCCATATAGATGTCTGCCAAGAAAACGCTACCATAGTGACAGTTCTGAGAGGGGGAGATTAAGGAGAGTAGCCCCCTAATCCTACCGTTTCCTGAGATGTTTGGTGGCCAAGGGCCCAGAGCAGCTGTTGATGATTCTGGAGAAGAGGGGAGTCTCATTGTGGATTCTGAGAGAGGAGAAGATGTCTCTGTAGGGGAAGAGCCACTGGTAAGTATTTTGAACTTGAAGAGGAGCTGATGTGTGTGTGTTTGTGTGTGTGTGGGGGGGGGGAGGGGTATTGGTGGCAGGAAGGGATGAGGGGCAGGAATTGACTATCAACTCCTTAAATGGTGGGTAACCAGTTTCTTCTTTAAATTTCCTCTGCAGCTTGATGAAGCCTTTCTCATGACACCAGAAGGACAACACAGCAACAGCTTTATAACCTTGGTACTTGGAAAGAGAAGCTGCTTTTGTGACAATCAGAGTCCTGGTGCTTCAGAATAATAGGGTGCTGTGGCCTTTAGAAGACAACTAGGAATTGAACAAACTGGACCTGTCTCACCAAGGAGTCGTAGAAGGCTCATGAAATCTCTTGTATGTGTTTGTTGTTATGGCATACTGAAATATTGTTTGAGAGAGAGACTTTTTGAAACCTGTAGGGGTTGCCTTCTAAATGCACCAGGTCAAGGAAGCCAGAAATGTCTGGACAGGACAGATGAGGACATAAACCAGACAATTCGGCAACTTTGAATTGATCTGTGTATGGAGAGTATTCTAAATGCTGTAATGGCATTAGGGTACTCTATGGATTGTCTATGCCTCACTGAGAAACATTTAGCTCAGGGCTGGGCAATTATAAACCATATTTATCTGGCTGAAGACCCACATGCTGCTTTACATGGTGTTATTCATGAGGAGGATAAACCTCTGGTACCCTAAATTGAATGTTTAATTGGAACAAGAAATTATAAATTCCTGCTACAGAGAATAATGTAGCCAGGATATAGTATAAAACTTGTAAAAGGTGTAAATTTTCTACAGAGACTGATGAAAATAAAAACTTATTAAAAACACATTCTTACAGATGTCATTCTTTAAGGGAGGGCATAGAGGGTTTTTGGTTATGAGGGTCACAGCTAAGGACTTGTTGGAACAGACCTAAAGAAAAATCTATGGAGTCATACAGGATAGCTGTAACTTGATGGCTGCAACAAGATTTTGTCTTCAAACCTAAGAAACTTACAAAAAGCTGTCTGTGTGCGCCCAAAATTCAAGGGGTTTGATTTTATCAGCTGCTGCTTTCATACCTAAGAAACTTACAATGGGGACTGGCAGGGTGTGTCCCACCCAAAATTGAATAGGTGTTGGATCCAACACAATGGGCCCACAGGAACGAATCAAGGGGCAGGATGCAAAAATCAGGGCTGTCCTCCACCTCAAGGAGTGTCTATGGGGCGAATTAAAGACCAGTATGCAATATCCTGGGCAGTCCTTGACATTGATCTGTCAAACCATGTGGGAAGCCTCATACATATTAAAAATATAAAAACCAGGGCTGTCCTTCAGCACAAGGAGTGTCTACGGGGCGAATTAAAGACCAGTATGCAATAACCTGGGCAGTTCTTGATGATGACCTACCAATCCCTGAGAGAAGCCTCATACATATTAAAAATAGAAGTGATCAGGATATAACCTGAGAAGGGCAGAAAACACCCCTTTTCTCAGGATTCTGAAACTGTTCCCAGACAGGATCTAGGTATGTACTCATATGTTTTTCTTAATGTTTCATTTACTTCTTTCTGTATAGACATCTTCTCTGTTTCATTATAGTATCTTTTACTTACTGTTTCTTTAGGGGTCTTCATTACAGCAGAAACAGACCAACTTTACACCAGAAAAACTTCGGGGGGGGGGGGCAGAACAAGACAGGGGTGGTATGTATGAAACCATTTTTAACTCTCTATACCTAGAGATACTTGGGGTGTGTTAATATGAGGCTTATGTCAGAACATCATTTTGTAACTCTTTACCCCAAGCAGAAAACTCCTCTTGAAGAATGGAAAACCAGAGCAAGCATGTCCCCTCATGTCTTCGTCCTGTAGTGAAAGGTACATTTTTCTGAAATTAAACTTTTGAAACTCTTTAAGTGTTTTTTGTGGTGGTGGTTTAATTTTGCCATGAGGTTTTTTAAAGCATGGGTGTTTCAGACTTGTACCTTTTAAAAACTGTATGCATTTTGGGGATAGGGCTGAGAGTCAACATGTGTGTGTTTTACAGTTAGGAGATAGGTTAAGGGTTAGGGACAGTGTGTGTGTTCATCTTGGAAGTGGATTGTTGATGCTGAGATATCTATGTTGTATTTCCCAAGGGATCTCACGCAAAACTGTTCAAAAGAGAGACAATGTTCCAGAAACACCAGAGGAACAAGCGCCAGTTCGAAGGCCTCTAGCAGCACTCTTTGAAAATTGCAGAAACCCCCACCCTGAGGATCAGAAACCCCACGGACCAGACCCCACTCAAACCAGAGCAGAAGGACACAGTAAAAAAAAGAAAAGACCACATGGTTCCTCAGAGGAAAATGCACCACCAAGCCCTGAGAGAGCCATGTGTGAAAACACAAACATTCACAGTTCCAAAGCTGCTGCTTTGGGGTCTGTGAATAAGAAACACAAGACTGATTACTCAAACACTTTAGAGAAACCTGAGGAGGTTCTCCCCATGTGTTTGAAAGATCATGATTATTTCCCATGTGAAAAGAGGAGACTTTCAGGGACTGTTGATACATATAATGCCTTGAAGGATCATGATTATTTTTCAAGAGAAAAGAGGAGATTTTGGGGGGATGTTGGCACTCATAGAGCCTTGAAAGATCATGATTATTGTGCAACCAAAAGAGCGCGTGTTGTACAGAGGGGAGGTGGTCTGTATGGTCATGGCACTAGACAAGGTATGCATCATAAGAGGGGAGGTCCTGATAAACCTGAGAACAAATGGCTTGCGGGTCAAAAAGTAAGGGCCTATTTAAAGATGAGGGTGGAAAAGGCTAAGCACATATTGAGAAAAAATAAGAACACCCCTCCTGAGACCCCCACATTTCCCCAAACCTCCCCAAGCCTGTGGAGCCAGACAGCAGGTCTGATGAATGTGATGTTGAGGTCCCTCTAGAGGACCCCTCAAATAACCCCACTCCCCCTGATCCTGTGGAGCCAGGCAACCGTGATAATGAAAATGAATTAGAAGAGGCCTCAGAGGGTTTCTTGAATGTAGACTCTCCTGAGCCTGTAGAGGATGTCATGCCAGATGTAGAAATGCTATGGGTGAGAAGGAGGGAGTGGCCTATAGCTAGGTTCGGAGCCCAGAGGTATATAGAGGAGTTTTGTTTTAGGAATCTTGAACTTGTACCAGTACATGTGGTTTTTGAAGCTATAAGAAGGGGGATAGAATGAATTGTAGAAAATCTCCGCTGTTTATTCACGCCTGCTGACTATGCCCAGTTCCGTATTGAAGCAAATGGCATGCACAACTGTTTATATTCCCCATCTATTAATTTAAATGACATGTCCACTGACCAGTTTTTAGAGTGGATCAGCAAGCTCTTACAAAGTCAGAGAGAAATACTCTTTGATTCAACATTTCAGTTGATTGTGGTAGTTGTAAGAGGTATGGGTGGTGGTGCTCGGAGAACGATAAGTTCTATCCCCTATTCCCAAATTATTGCCAAAAAGAGATGGTATTTAATAGATCTTAATATCTTTGATACTAAGCTCTGTTTTGCTGCTAGTCTGCTTGCTCTGACCACTCTTAGAGGAGCCACAGATGCAGAGTTGCTACATGGTGCAAGCCAACTGCATGAGAAGTTGGGGTGGTCAGCACAAAAGCAGGTTATGCTGAAGGATGTAGCATTCTTTGAAGATCTTGTAAAGGTTAACATCCATATAGTGATGCATAAGGAGAAAACGGGGTGGAGTTTCTTTAAAACACACAACACACCCCAGTACCCAAATACCTGTTTCCTTATATTGCACGATCAGCATTATTATGGGGTTCTGGATGTGAAAAAGGTTTTTGGGGCAAGAAATTATTGCAATCTTTGTCAGGTGTTGTACAGTCATAGCCATGTGTGCAGGTTCTGGTGCCGCCTCTGTCTGACCCGAGACTGCACAGATAATGTGGGTGAGGCACAGAGGTGTCCTAACTGTAAACTGGTCTGTCAGTCCTCAGGGTGCTTAAAGAGACACAGAGTTCTGGCTTCTGAGAAAAGGGTTGACTGTTTGTCTAAAACATTGTGCTATGAATGTAAATCTTATGTGGACAAAAACCACAAATGTAAGGGGAGGCAATGCAAGCAGTGCTATGGGCAGATCAAGGATGTAGACAAGCACCAGTGCTTTATGCCCCGGATTACTAAACCTGAAATAGGGGAGGGTTACATTTTTTATGATTTTGAATGTATGCAGGAGACAGGTATGCACATACCAAATGACATTTTTGCAATGGAGTTAGCTCTAGAAACCCCCTGGGAGGGTAAGACCCAAGAGATAGAGCAGACATGGGAATTTAAGGGTGAAGAATGCCTCTCAGACTTTATCAAGGTCTTCATCAATAAAAAGTACCAGGGCTACACATTCATAGCTCACAACGCCAAAGGCTATGACGGCTACTTCATTGTTAGCCAACTATTAAAAGAAAAAATGGCCGTGAATCTCATCACCCAGGGGGGTAAACTCATGTGTATAGAAGTCACCAGCCTGGATATCTGTTTCATAGATTCTTTAAACTTTCTGCCTATGAAACTTAGCAAACTCCCCCAGGCCATGGGTTTTGAAGAATGCAAGGGTCATTTCCAACTTTTTTTTAACACGCAGGAAAATCAAAATTATGTGGGGCCTCTCCCTGAAGCAGAGTACTATGGGGTTGAAAACATGATGCCTAGCGAGAGAGAGCAATTTTTAGATTGGTACCAGGACAACTGTGATAGGACCTTTGATATACAAAAAGAGCTGGCCTATTATTGTCAGGGGGATGTAGAAATTTTGAAGGAGGCCTGTCGCCTCTATAGGAATGAGATCATGAAAATGACTTGGCGGGTAGAGATGGTGAAAAAGAAGGGTAAACTGGAACGTGTAAATCTCTGCATAGACCCCTTCCAATATATCACGCTAGCTTCTGTGTGCATGGCCATGTACAGAGTTATGTTTTTGAAAGATCAGACCATTGCACTACTTCCTCCAGACAACTACCACAGACAGACAAAGAGATTTTTGACCCCTGCTATCCAGTGGCTCATGTATCTCTCTGAAAAAGAAAATATTCAAATTCAGCACGCCTTACAGGGTGGGGAATTTCAGGTGGGGGGTTATGTTTTAGAT
The DNA here is from genome assembly GCF_030867095.1 of Alligator mississippiensis. Classification (NCBI taxonomy): domain Eukaryota; kingdom Metazoa; phylum Chordata; order Crocodylia; family Alligatoridae; genus Alligator; species Alligator mississippiensis. The sequence continues at coordinate 400,180,700 of NC_081824.1, forward strand.
GGCTATGCCATCATTGATAGAAAACCCACAGCCTTTGAATTTAATGGTTGTTTTTTCCATGGCTGTGTCACCTGCTACAATGAAAATGAGTGGAACACTTTGACAGTGACAACTTATGGGTTTCTGAATTATCAGACACAGCACAAGGCCGATTACCTTAAGAGAGTGGGGTTTACCGTCAGGACCATTTGGGAGCACGAGTGGAGGATTTTGTTACAATCAGATGAGGAGCTCTCTGATTTCTTGAACAGAACCCAGTTGCTGTCTCCTCTGACACCTAGGGATGCTCTTTTTGGGGGGAGGACTAATGCTGTCTGGTTATATTACAAAGCTAACCCGAGTGAGCAAATTCACTATTATGATTTTAGCAGCCTCTACCCCTTCACCAACAAAACAAAGGAATACCCTATAGGGCACCCCAAAATCATTCACAACAATTTCGGACCCCTGTCAAGCTATTTTGGGTTGGCCAAGGTGAAATTGTACCCATCGCGTGGGCTTTTTTTCCCTGTGTTACCTGTCAGAGTGAATGGGAAACTCCTGTTCCCACTGTGCCGAACTTGTGCAGAAAAAAAAACCAGCCAAAATGTACTCACACGGATGAGGAAAGGGCCCTCCTGGGCACTTGGTGCACACCTGAATTGAACAAAGGTATAACCAAGGGTTACAAAGTAGCTAAAATCTATGAGGTCTGGCATTTTCCGGAGATGAGTAACAGACTTTTAGAAAAATACATAGCCCTCCACCTCCGACAGAAACAGGAAGCCTCAGGGTATCCCACCTGGTGTACTGACAAAGAAAAGCAAGAACAATACGTGGCCAATTTCTTGCAAAAAGAAGGCGTGTCTTTGCGACCTGAGCATATTAAACCAAACCCCGCAAAACGGCAAATTGCAAAATTATTTCTAAATTCTTTGTGGGGTAAATTTGGCCAGAGAACAAATCTCCCAAACACCAGCATTGTGAGAGACCCTGAAGTTCTCTTTGGTTATCTTTTTTCCCCAGCCTATGACATCTCCTCCTGTGACTTTATCGATGATGAGACAGCCTGCGTGTCTTGGAAGCACTCCAAAGAGCGTTACACATTGTCAGGCAACACTAACATCTTCATCGCGTGCTTCACTACAGCATATGCACTTTTAGAGCTATATGAGTTGTTAGACAGCCTGCAAGACCGCTGTCTATACCACGATACAGACTCTGTGATTTTTGTGAGCCGTGAGGGAGACCAGAACCCCCTGCTCGGCGATTATTTAGGTGACCTCACAAGCAAGATCCCACCAGATGAGCATATCACAGAGTTTGTGTCAGCATGTCCCAAAACCTACGGGTATAAGCTGTCGGGAGGAAAGGTCTGCTTAAAAGTCAAGGGGATTACCCTGAATGTGGCCAATTGTGAAAAAGTCAATTTTGAGAGCTTGAAAGACCTGGTTCTTGATTACGGGGCAAACCCTGACAGGGACATCTCTAAAACAATTTCAGTAAAACTAAACTCGATTGTCAGGAATAAACAACTCTGGGCGATCAAATCCAAGACTATTAAGAAAACACAGAAAGTCGTTTATGATAAAAGGGTCCTCGCAGAAAACTTAAAGTCCTACCCCCACGTTTTTTTGAATATGGATATGCGTTGGAAGCATCCCTTTTCTGTGATTCTTGCGGGGCCTAGCAACTGTGGAAAAAGTTACTTTATAAAAAACCTGTTAGATAATGCTGATAGTTTGTTGTCTCCTGTGCCTGAGAATATCATGTGGTGTTATAGCTGTTGGCAACCTTTGTATAAAGAATTACTTTGTAAATACCCTTTTATCAAATTTGTGGAGGGAGTGCCGCAGAGTCTTAATGACGACTGCTTGTTTCCCCCGAATAAAGTAAATATGGTTGTGGTGGATGACTTGATGGACTCTGCTTGTGACAGTGGTGAAATAGAGAAAGCCTTTACCAAGTATGTACATCACAGGAACCTTAGCATCATGTATATAGTTCAGAACGTATTCTGCCAAGGGAAAAGGAGCCGCACCATCACCCTCAACACAAAGTACATAGTTCTGTTTAAAAACCCCAGGGATAAGCTGCAGGTGGTATCTCTGGCAAGACAGATGTACCCGGGCAAGACCCAATTCTTTCTAGAAGCTTTTGAGGATGCCACTAAAAAACCTTACAGGTATCTGGTGATAGACTTAAACACTTCTACTCCCGAGGCTTTTAGATTAAGAAAAGGGCTTTTCCCTCCTGACCGCCCGGCGGTTTACATTTTGAAAAAAGCAGCGGGTGGAAATAAAAGGAGATGATGTCTCTGCAGGGTCTTTTTTAGCTCCTGAACCTGCAGAAGGGAACATGTCTAACTGCGTGAAGAGAAATTTGGCTGTCTTAAAACTGCTTGTTCAATCCTCCCACCAGCAGAGGAAAGCTATACTCTGCTCGGCCTCTGAGGATTTAGTGGCCGCCATTTCAGAAATTGCTCTGAACACTCTAAAAGGAAACATCCCTTTGACACCCCATCAAATCCATGTATTGAAAAAGAGATGCAGAATCATAAAAAACCTAAGTAACAAAAGACTCTCTCTCAAAAAAAAGAAGCAGCTGGTGAAATAGTCTGGGGGATTTATCGGCCCCCTGTTAAGTTTTGCCATCCCTCTGATCACGGGGCTTTTGACTAATCGGTGATGGAGTATGCGGAAAAAATGTACCTGGTGCCCAGCCATCAGCTGGAGCAATTAAGGACTCCTCCACTACCTCAGGAAAATATCAGAACTGAGGCAACCCATTTATTGGATACTGAAATGAGGGACATTCTTAAAAGGCTGGGTTTAACTGAATATGATAAAGCTAAATTGTATGCCGCTGTGCTTCAAAAATACCTGGTGCACATGAAGCAAGGTGATCTGGATAAAGGGAAGTTAACCCTGTTTATGCCAGAACAGAACCCCTTAGAAATGGCAAAACCCCTGGATACACCAACAAATCCTGACCCCACTGTTCAGGAAGTGTTGGATAACATACCCATCCGATACAGGAAAAATGCTAAACTGCTGCTCAACAAACTGAGTCAGCACAAACATATTTCTTCTTGGGATGGTCAAGGGGGGTTTGTGTACAAAGGAATGCTCATCAGGGGTTCTAACATGTTTGACTTAGTCCGGGGGGCCCTCCAGACTCACGCCAGTTCTAGTAAACAGCTACCTAAAGGCTGGGAAATCTTTATGAAAACCCTGGCAGAGCTCAACGTACCATCTTCTCTTGTGGGCAATACTGCAAACCGGGCTCATTTGGAATACCTGAAAACCTCTGCTGCAGGCCAAGAAACACCATCACCGAAGAAGCAAAAGGTTATCTCTAAAAGCAAGTGGATTAGCATGTAAAGTTTTACACTTGCAATAAACTATTGTACACTGCTTCAAAATTTTGTTTACAATGTGTTTTTTAATGTGATATCAAGTAAAAGAAAAGGACATACACATTTTTTCTTTTTTTTTTAAAAACCCACTAGAGGGCTGGGGTTCTTTATTTAAATAACATTTTTGTGGAAGTCACCGCAACAGACACATGTCTGGGCATGTTGAAACAGGTTTTGGGCAGGTCCAGACACGTGGAAAGACTTGTATTTACTATTTACAAACTGCACCACCATGCGGTCATTTTGTACTAAATCATCAGAATACAAATTTAAAATGTGTTCAAATGACAACCACTTGTTCCGATGGTGAAGGAAAAACATGCAGTGGTATCCACAGGCAAAAGAGGTGGGGTCTTGTAATTGTTTAATCTGAAAAGATTTGCTGGCAGCATTTTTATTTATAAAGAACATAATACTCTGAGGAAACAGAGCACTGTTTGGGGGGTGACCGTACGAATAAAAAAACTCTCCATGGTTCCTATCCGCCAGGTAGACAGCCAGCCAGTATTCTCCAGGTTGGTTATGCGGGTGCATATTGACCACCAGGCTCAGGGGTCTTTGAGACAGCTGAGCCTTAGGGAGCCAGTCGCAGGGGAACACATCTAAAAAAGTCTTTTTGGCATAAGGGTCTGCAGATAAAACTCTGGAGAGCTGTTCGCTGTCCATCTTCACATGTAGTCAAACAGCACGTTTCTCCTCTGATTTATCTCTATGACATTGTCAAAGACCCCATACACGGTCATATTGACAGTGATGGGCAAAGCCCCTGCAAAGCGTATTTCTGCTCTCAGGTTCCCGGTTTTAATCAAGGAATAATGGTCAGCACATTCCTGGTCAGGAGACAGGTCAAAGGCAAACAAGGTGTACCCCTGGACAAACTCCTCATGGTTGATCAATAGGGAACGGTCTTTCATATGCTTACCAGCAGTCTGTACCAGCTGCATATATTTTCTCACACAGTTACCATTCTCAAAATCAGGCTGTAGCGGTTTTGCTGGGATTTGTTCTCCATCAACATACAGGGCAACAAAATTAATATTGTAATGCTTAAAGTTGAAGGGGTTCTTAGAATAGTTCCTGCTAAAGGCGTCGTTATCCACAAATCCTATAACAACGAGCTTGGGCAACTGTCCCAGAAACAGATTCTCCTGATTACTGACCCGACTGCCAGCAGGGATGCTAAACACTTTCAGACCTGCGTGGTCTATGGGGTATTTAGCATTGGCTGTAAGCAAGGCCTCTGTGTGACCCAACCGGACGCCCGGAGCCACCTTCACTTTCTTCACAAAAAGTGAGGCATACGCGATTTGTAGTTTACACTGTCCAACCGCCGGGGCACCCATCAAACAGAAGGCATCCTTATTGCGAGTCAGTTTCATTTTCACTTCCACGCCATTCAACAAAAGTTTTTCTTGAAAAAACAAATCGCTGTGGAGGTGGCCTAGCAGGTCTATATTTCTGCTCCCAGCAGTCAAGTTTGCCCGTCTCCTAAACCCATGGTTATCACCATCCAGGGCAACCACTTCATGTTGTCCGGGGGTGTCTTTGTAAAACAGACCAGCCGAAAACAGAGTGGCAAGTGTGTCATCACTGTAGCTGAGCACCGATTCAATGAAGGCTCTGTAAGGGTAACAGTTGTTGCTCTGGCTTATGAGACGATCTCCCAGAGTGACATCCAGCTGGCTGAAAATAGAGGCTAAGGGGTAATTCACCAACCCTACTGCAGCCCCATCATCAAGATCGGTTCCATCACCTTTTACAATCTTGCAACAAAGGTACAGCAATGTATTGTTCAAATCCATATAATCTTCGCCATTCCCAACAATGAAAAAGTCAAGGGGGGCAGACTCTGTAATAGCTGAGAGTGGGGGGGTCTCAATGTACAGACTTTTCTCAATACTGGTCTGTGTGGGGGCTATCTGAAACAAATCCAGCTCAGATTTGGTACACACTTTGGATCTGACATGAACAAAAGCCATGACCGTTAAAATATATTTCTTTTTCTTCCAGTAGAGCGCCCCTTCTTCCTCCCAGACAGTTGCTTCTTGGTCTTTCGTTTCTGTCTGACCTGGCACCTTAGCTTCTTTCTTTTAAGGGGTTGGGGCGGGCCTGTACACCGGGGATGTGACACAGCTCTTTTTCTTTTAAGGCTCCTTTTTTTAATATACGCAAGGCCAGACCCGCCCTAATTTGTTGATCGGTCCACCTTATCTAGAAGAGCTTGGGAGACGTGGCCAACCACATCCTGGGCTATGTTTTCAGTTGTGCTCTTAACATGCGGTTTAATAATCTCCAGGCCACTTTTCAAAAGAGGGTTGGCTTTTCTAAACAGACTGCGGAATATGCCCCCCACACCAGCCCCATACATCACTGGCATCCCCTGATAACCAGGGAGACCGTATCCAGCTTGAGTTTTGTAATAATTTCTGTACAAGGATGGATCCCCATAATTTTTTACCACCACCGTTGTGTTTTTTCTTATTTCAAAGCACCACAGTCCTTCAGGGACACAGGTGGAGCTTAACGATCACCTTGCCAAAACGAAAAGAGACGTGTCTATTCTGATCCATCTTTATTTCATTGCTGATTGTGTCAATGTGGTGCTGACTCACGGGGACATAGTGCGGCTTGTCATATACGATAGTGACAAACTCATTGTTTTTTCCATGGGTAGGTATGCAGCGTAGCAAAGGAACCAAAAAGCTCCCAACAAGCTGGTGTTTCAACAATGTCCGTGTAGAGATACAATGAATTGAATCTTCCGGTAATATCAACTGTAAAGGGGGTTCTTTTAACAGTGGATCCAGGTAGTAACCCCAAAATATAGGCTAGTTCACCACCAGTAGAAAAAGCATAAGAGTTATCGCTGGCTTTCAGTCTAATTTTTCTGCTCACCTGATCATAGAACATAACTAATTCAGGAGGGGTAGGGTGACTGGCAATGATATCATTCATAAGATCCAACAACTCTGTGATGGATTAATAATACCCATGGCGCAGGACATACCTCCATTTTTTAGCTTCAGAAAAGATTTCAAAAGGGGTGTCTTCATTGATGTTGTTCCAGCTGTGTGGGTATTGTATTTCTGCTAACCCTACCTCCAATTTCCCCAAAAGATCCAGAGGTTTAAGCAGCTGTATGATAAAGTTCGAGCTGGTGTTCTGTGGGAAAACCTTGGCGCAAGCATTACTGGGTAAAGGGATGTAAAAACCATGGTCGCTCATCTTGCTCTTTCAGCAGAAGTAATACTTTGTCTTTTATTCTAAATGTTACAGTTTTGGGAGGCTTCTACCCAGCTATTAAATTTAGCTGGCCACCTTAACCATTTCACAAGTAACTGTTTCTTTCTCTCCTTTCCTTTCTCTGCTAGGACTTTTTCAATCCTGTAAACTTTGTCCTGTTTTGGGTTCACTTTCTGTAATTCTTCAGGATAAAAAGAACCCTCGATTGGCTCGTCTTTGTAATCTTTTAGGCAGTAGAGGGGGGTCTGCGCTCGCTTAATGACTTCATCCACTATGAAAATTTCATCAGTGAATGACCTTTTTCAAATCTCCCCTTGGTTCTAGACACCCTCACGTGGTCTCCTTTCCTGAACAGGGGTGTTGCTGTTTTTGATTTAAAGTAGTCTCCGTACACTGTTTTCCACACACGGGAAGAGTTTGACGAGTTGACGTCAACAGGTCTGACACGGATAGTTCTGTGAAAGTTGTGGTTATAGCTCTTTAGAAACTCTGGTAACACATCAATATAGCGAAAGGTGTTGTGGGCTGTAAAATACCTCCACATCTTTGATTTTAATGTTCTATTAAACCTTTCTACAACTGCTGCTTTCACTTCATTATTTGTAATAAAATGGTGGACATTATACTCTTTTAGCAGTTTGCTTAAAGGCTTATTTAAAAATTCTTTGCCCTGGTCAGTCTGTAGTTTTTCAGGTATGCGACCCGTTGAGAAAATGCTTTTAAAGGCCTTGGATATTTCACCCGCCGATTTGTCTTTTAGACTCAAGGCCCAGACATGCTTGGATAATATGTCTATCACTGTTAAGATGTACTTAAAACCAACATTGTGTTTGGAGAACTGTTGCATATCCACCAGATCTGCCTGCCATTGTGCATCCACATCTGAAACAACAGTCTTGTTTCTTTTAAAATGTCTTCCTGCTGGCTTGTGTAGGGTGTAAGGATCCTGATCTGAAAGCCAGGCAGTTACCTGTCTTCTATTCAGATTCTTATTCTGACTTTTGGCTGCTTCAAAAAGCGAGTTCACCCCACCAAAACTACCCGCCGCCCCAGGTGTGTAATAAATTTTCTTTAACAAAGACCACCCTGGAGACATGACTGGTAGCTGTGGTACCCACCTCACCAACATATTTCTGGAACATTTAAAGGCCAGACAGCAAATTTAAATAGTGGCAAAACAAGATTTATTAGTGAAAAGCAGCACATACAGGGTTATTCAATCATGTGTTAAACCCCTCTCTTTTAGACATGAACAAAAACAGTTCACACACGAGACCTTTATTCTCATAGGTCCACCAATGCTTACGTTTTGAAAGTTCTCCATCAAGACATCACATACCTGCAAAGAGCCGAAAGATTTAACATAGATCCACCCTGTTACCGTAGAAAGCCGCCCCCCCTCCAAAATAATTCTAGGCTACTTACCTCAGCAGAGTCTTTGGGGTTTAGGTTGTCTGCCACGCCCAGGCTCTCTGCCTGTGGCTCTGATGCGGTTTGTTGGGGGTCTGCCACGGTCCCCAGATCTGTTTTGGGAGTCCAGGAATCTGTCTCAACCACTGAAATCTCACCCATAGTGCTGCCAAGAGAGGTGTGAACAGTGTTTGAGGCTTCCAAAGTGTAAGAATCTATATTTGCTTCTGCCTGTATTAGCGTGGTCTCAGAAAACATGCGGCCTGCTTGGAGGGTTTTCCCAACAGGATTTAGACAAGAGGCAGGTCAGGGACTGCCAGGCTAGGTCCCACCCCCACCCCCACCCCCTATACTTGCCCCCTATTGGCTCAGCGGCATTCTCGGGGTGGAGGCTTTTCCCGGTTAAGGAGTGACTGTTCTGATGTCAGCAGGCATGTGTTGGGGACAGGGTGTTCTGGGACATAACATGGCGGCCAAGATGGTCACCACCATGGCTGCCTGGGGTTTGGGCCTGGTGAGGTTACAGGCCATGTGTTGGGAACAGGGTGTTCTGGGACATAACATGGCAGCCCAGATGGCCACCAACATGGCTGTCTGGGGGGGGTTGGGTCTGGTGAGGTCACAGTCCATTTGATGGGAACAGAGTGTTCTGGGATGCAACATGGCGGCCAATATGGCTACCAACATGGCTGCCAGGGGGTTGGGTCTGGTGAGGTCACAGTCCATGTGATGGGAACAGGGTGTTCTGGGATGCAACATGGTGGCCAATATGCCTACCAACATGGCTAACAGGAGGGTTCTGGGGTGGAGTTTCCGGTGGCAAAGGTCAGGGATTAGGGGCGGGACTTCTGTTTGCAAGATGGTGGCTAAGATGGCGGCCAAGATGGCGGCCAGGAGGGGGCGTGTCTAGGGGCAGGGTCAAGGGGAGCACCTGTCAGTGGGCGGGGCTTATCAGTTTTTACAGTTTGACAAGATGTGTACCCTATATACTACTCTGGCTACCTTAGAACCAAGCTGGCACTGCAGTAAGCTAGTATACAAAAGGAGGCCATTATTGCCACTGACAGCCATTTAATTGCTCACCATCAGAAGGAGGACTGAGCATTGTAAATCTAAGGTGACCTGAGCTGTCTATTTGCAAGAGAGTTGTTATGGTGCAAATACCCCAGTCTGATCATTTCCTCTTGGATCCCAGTAAACTCACCCTGTCTCTTTCTAACATTCTTAGTACTAGCTATCTAAATTTTAGATCTTTCAATACTTAAGTGGAGGCACCTAGGTGACCAGTTTTTAAATTGTCCTTAGATCTCTCTCACAAGAAAATAGAAAATAAGGGTGGAAATAGCATTACATTTTAAATTAGGCTTATGAGCTAGATTAAACAAACTTTTAAGTACCTTTTACTTGATATGGAATCCAGAATTCAGAGTTAGTCTCCACAGGCAGAATTAGGCATTTCACAATAGAATCAAAACCAGTAGCATGTTGAGCCAAGAGCCTGTTTAAGTAAGCTGAAAGTTGATGTTGAACATAGAGTAGTATCTGAAATCCAACCCCTTTTTGCTTTCTTTTCAGAGCCAGTAATTCTTTCCTGAATGTAGATACTGATAACTATTTTTTTTTTTAATAGAGCAGGTCTCCCTCATTTTTTAAAGCAGATCCCATCTTTTATATGATAATTTCCTGATGATTATAGCACTCATCTAGATAGTAGGAGACTCAGACACAATCCTTATCCCTAGTTTGAGGGGACTACCATATTTCCCATGACAGTGAGGAATTTGGGTGAGGTCATTCTCCAGTTTTCCTGCTGTTATTGTGCTATCCTATAGCAAAAAATGAAAGATTCATGGGATTCCAGGCAGTCACCTAGGAAGGAGGAATCCTGGGTTCTAGCCCCTTCTTTAGGTTCCATTTCTATATTTCACATTAAATAAACATCAGGTCCTTTTGGACGTAGGTGGCTTAATTCTGCATAATTGTTGCTTTAAGTGCTTTACTGGATCTACATTTACATTCTTAAGGAAGAAATCAAAGAACTAATGACTTTGGAGCCCCTGCTGCCAGATCTCCTGCAGTTCTAATATATACCAACCAAATTCTGAGTTCTTAAAAATAAATAAATAAACAAATAAATAAATAATAAATAAAAAGATAATGCCACCAAAGAAGAGAACTAACATATTATATGTTCAATCTATTAATATGCTTTTTAAGTAAAAGGAATCATTACTGTCATATTAAATGGGACCACTGATAGAAATGATTTGCTGATGTTTGACACATCTGCTCTGGGAATCAAAAATTACTTTTGGTTATAACATGTGAACTCACCCTTTTAAAGTAGCCAGTTACTTCTGTTCTAATTTGTCATATTGTAAGTGTTATGGCCCATGTTGACAAGGCATAGCCCTTATGGCAGCTGTGGCCATTACTTTTATTATGAGTTAAGTACTTATTCAGGTAAAGGAGAAGGGAATAAGCCTGCCGCACCAGAATTTTAACCCTTGTTCTGGTTGGAGTACTGAATAGTTTCCTCTGAAAGGGGGTCACTGAAAAGGTTTTGGAAAGGGGCAAGGAGGAGTAAATAGAATGCAAGTGGACTATACAGTACTTCTTAACTTAATAGCAAATTAATTCCAGTAAATGAACACATCTACACCTGAAATTAATGCAATGCGATAAACTATGGTTCATGTCACACCAGTTTATTTCTCCTAGGTGCTGTGTTTACATGTGCCTCCAGGAGCACAGCACATTGAGCCGGTTTGGAGAAGCCCTCGCTGGCAGGGGGAGCAGGGGGTCAGCCTGCCCACGTGGGGCTGCTCTGCCCAATGACGCTTGGACCCAGCTCAAAGTGCTATGGAGGGGCTGGTGAGCTCCTTTAGGTTAGGCAGCAGGCATCCCCTGCGCTGAAGCTCCCTTATACCCCAGCAAGCTCCATCAGCATCTACATGTGTATTGCTGCACACTAAATAATGCAACCACAGAACAGTACTTGTGTTTATGAGTGTTAACCTATGATGGAGTTAATTTTTTGTGGCCTAATAGGGTTGCACATGTAGATGCTGAGACTTTACTGCAGAGCTAACTAGGCAGTTCTGCAGTAAACCTGTCATGTAGATGTGCTTGATGAGGAGCTCTGAAGCAGAATATCCCATCTGTTCTCCCTGGATCAAAATGTACACTACCCCCAATACATGTTTTTAGTCTAGTCCTGCAATGTACCAGAGTACAAGCAGCTACATAATGGTTGTTTTCTGAATACGGCACTGTAGGTAAAAAAAACAAAAAAAAAAGTTGCCTCTTCTCTCTTACCATGTTCATATGCATAGAAAATATACATGCCACATCAGTTTCAATTTCATCATCTTGGGGGACAGATTTTTTGTCACAGAAAAATTCAGAAGCACACAATTTTCCTCTTTATAGGAGAAAAACATGGAAAATGGCAGGTTTCCCCTTGTAGGCTGTCAGAGCTCCCGCCTGCAAGCATCCACTTGGGGCTAGGGGGAGCAGGACAAAGGGGACGCCACAAGCATGTGTGTGAGCATACATGCACATGGCAGCCAGGTAGTGTGCTGGAGAGCAGCTGCTGCAGCTCCCTTCAGGTAAGTCTATGGGAGCAGGAGGAGGGGCATAGGTGATGCGTTGGAGGTTGGGGGAGCACAGGCAATGCAGTGGGATGGGGGGGGGGATGGACCAAGGAGATGTGTCAGAAGGGTGAGGGGTACACATGTCCCCCCCAGATATCTTTGCCCACAGCAGGGTGTAGGGCTGCAGCTGGGCCAGATCATCTCCAGAGAAGGCACCTCCATGGCCCAGCAGGAAGGACCCAGCATGGAAGAGAGTGCTATGCCACCATGGCTGCCAAGGTGAGATACCCTCTGCCCACCCAGCAGCAGTGGGGGCACAACTCCATGCCATAGCTGCTGTGCTTCACCTTGGCAGCCAGGGTGGTGCAGCACTTCTTCCAGTGGTGGGTCCTGCCTCCTGGGCTGCAGAGGCAACTTCTGCCCAGAGCTGATCTGGTTAGGCTACAGCAGAAATCTTGCAGAAATCTTGGGGTCCATCCACCCTCACCCCCCAATGCATTGCCTGTGCCTCGCTCAATGTATTGCCTATGTCCACACCCTCCATTCCCCACACACCCACCCCTTCCTCACACACTGCAGGGCTAGAGCCTGAGGGCAGGAGACAGCAAGTCAGGAGTGGGGAGCACAAGCAGATCTGGGGCGGGAGGGGGGCTGTGGGTCAGGAGTGAGGGGTGCTGGCAGGGCTGGGGGGCATGTGTTGGGAGTGAGCAGCACCTGCAAGGCCAGGGGTCTGTGAGTTGGGAGTGAGGGGTATTAGCAGAGCTGGGGGGGTCGGAGGTTGTGGCTTGGAAACCAGGGGCAATGGCATGGGGTAGGGAACCAGCATATCAGGGCTGGTCAGCGCCACAACATGGTGGGGGGGTGCCCAAAGTTGGACCCTCATCCTGGTAAACAAAGCGGGCAGGGGGAGCTCTGATTTTCCATGATAAACCAAATCAAATGCCAAAATATATAGGTATTTAGAATTTATTTTATAATGATAGAGACACTGGTAGGCTTCCAAATTGCTTTAAAAATGTAAATATATCAATAAAACTTGGTGTTCAACTGATACCTATCTATATAGTGGCATTTCATTTTAATTGTGCAAAAATGTGGGTTTGGGGTTTTTTAATTAGATAATTTGGGATTTATAAAGCAGAGAAAACCAGGATCCCTAGTGGTTAGTAATTTGTCCAGATGGAAAGTAAGGAGCAAGCTGCAACTGATGATGAGTGAATGAGGTTAGAGTCACAAAGAGGGTAAAAAACTCCAGAAGTAATGTGTAGAGCATGTTTTGTGTGTGTGTGTGTGTAGAGCATGTTAGCCGGGGGGGGGGGGTGCATGTGTGTGTGCTCATTTTGTCTTCCCTGGTTTGGCTGATTTATTTATTATCATTGTGAAAACTCTCTGACAAGAATAAAAAACTTTTTTAAAAGCCTGAACAGAGACACAACTAACCTAGCTAGAAAAGCTGGGTGAGTGCCTTGCTTACAAGACTTTTGTCTTCTTTCATTTTGAAACTTACCCAAATCTTACTGAAGTGGTTAGGAGCATTTCATTCACTTCAGTGGCCTTTAGATGAGGATGATGTCACTAGGAATCTAGGCAAAATAAATTTTCTTTTGCATTCCTTGTTACAAAAGAACTAAACTCAGGAGTTAGAAATCCACTTCCTTTTAATCAAAATGAATGAATAGATAAGCCCAACATACATGTATATGTATTTTTCTTAACATTGAGCTTTTGCAGCAGAGCTATTTCAGTTGATTAGTAAGTGTGGAAATAAAGATGGGGGAGGGAGGGATGGAAACAGCCAAAAAGTTACAATTATTTCTGGGTCCCATTGTAAGAGTCGGCTATTATGCAATCAGGCCCTAATGCTGAACGAATGAAAGAAGATGAATTCAGTGCAGTGGCATGGACGTTTGGTGCCCGGGGCAAAGCCCGCAGCAGCAGGCTGCCCTCACCCTGCACATAGATCCAGGGTACACACGCTTCCTATGCTTGCCTGTTAGTGCACGAGGCAGTGGGAGCCACCCTGCCTGCATCCCCACACCCCCCCAAACGAACCACTCATGGCTCCATCCCATGCCCCACCCCAGCTGGGCAGCACCTGTTAGGGCCCCTTCACTTTGGCACCTGGGGCAATCGCCATCCCTGCCTTGCTATGACACTGGATGAATGTATTTATTACATTAATCACAACATCCTTCATGTTTTGTTGTGCTTCTCTTGTTTTTGATAGCATAACCATTGTACAGTGTATTATATAATAATATTATATATTATATTCATTATTTTATTACATATATTTTCTTTTTGCTATATGCATGTTTTGTTCTCAAAACAATGGCTATCTAGTTCTTAACTGAACACTTCCACTGTACACATCATAATAATAAAGAACAAAAAGAACAATGGGAACTGAGTTCTAATTAGAGCCAGATTCCCCTATTAGTTATATGAAACACAACTGAAATGCCATCCGGAGCAAACCATTAACTTACAAAGCATTTCTTTCTGATTCTATGTGCTCACATATGGCAACAACAAGTTTCTGTTGAGGTAATTAATCAGCTTTCTGATATAAATGTATCTTGGAACTGCTTCTTTCATTTCCCAGCTCATAATGAATGACCCCAGAGCCTGAATAATTAAATTGCCAAATTTTAAGTTGAAGTGAAAGAAGGAGCTGTCAGTCAAGTTCAGACATTCTCATCATTTATCTTGCTTACTGGTCTGTTTGTAAGCAGAGCTGACATGTAAAAATAGCACCAGCAGCAAACTGTTAGTGCAGAAGTGCGTGCTATTCCCCATGAGTGCCTTCACAAGTAGAGTTTTCTTTGTAGTGAAGTTGTGATGACAGCTGTCATCAAAGAGCTTGCATGAAACACATACTGACCTTTAGATGCTATATGTTACAATTACTGCTATAAAGCCTGCAGGGCCTTGCACTGGGATTTTACACTTCAACATAGCTGCAAATTGTTAATCCTTTCTGAAGTCTTATGAGTTTGTAAGAAATTTGCCTTACGTTATTTCATTCAGGATACAGTCTCTTGAATGATGGAAGATGTTCATGAATGGATGAGTGTTTAGAAATGATGCAGTTATTGGACATATATTTCAACTATTTTGGTATGTATGAATCCACACACACACCTATATACATGGGGGGGGGGGTGTATATACACTCATTGATATATGTATGTAATTATATACATATATATACATACATGTTCACACAAATGTGTGCGTAGGTGTGGGTATATATATATATATATATATATATATATATATATACACACACACACACATATATCAATGAGTATTAATGATGCAAGCCAGATCAAGCTATATCATGTTTGCATCAGCAACACTGTTTTTCCAGCAGTGAATCCTAGATTATATACTCTAGTCAATAAAAGCACCACAACAGCTTCCACTTATGTTAATTTTGCTGCATTCTAGGAATTTCCTGGTGGGACAAAGTTGCTTATATTGAGATCTTAGAACTTGCCAATATTCCAAATATCCATTCTTTTCTCAGTCATTATCCACTTTGATTGGTTTGGTGCTCTTATCTCCATTTCAAATATGTTTACAAGAGATAGATGAAGGCAAAGAACATGAAGACAAATTACTGGGAGAAGGCTGCTGAGGATGGAAGTACTTGGAAACAGCTATTAAGCATGGGATGAAGTTCTTTTAAGGCAAGAAGAGTCCAAAATCCAGAAGAAAGAATAAACCTCAGAAAGAGCCCTGCACCACATTCAGGACTGTTAGATATGAACTTCAAAAGTGATAAGTGTGGAAGGGACTGTCATTCAAGAACTGGGCTCTTCAGTCACACTTGCAGATATTCCTGATGCCTTACTCAGAGCAACATTATTGTCTTGCAAGATAAAGAGATACCTATTGCTTGTATCAATGTAAGAGAGAATGATACTCAGACTGTAGTATCTTGATGAGGCTTATGACATGCAAACACATCTTTATTATGTACAGAAGCTTATATAAAGATGTATATACAGTGAAAAGGTTAACAGTCTTCTTACTGACCTTTAAAGGATCTTGTGGGTAGCCTTGTTCCTTTTCTACCACAACAGAATGTTCTTGCTAGATCCACCTAGACTGTCTCCTGCAATGTCATAGTACCTGGACACTCTGGGTGTCTCTATACATTCATTTAATCTTGGAGCAGTTTACTCATGAGTAAACTACTCACAAGTAAATGCTCCCAGGCACACATCTACATGTGCAGGGTCTCGGGAGCAGATTTACTGCTCATAGCAGCAATCTCCTCCTGGCCCCACTGGCCCTTCACCGGCCCCCTTCAGCAACCAGGGGAAACTCTAGGCTCCCCGTGAGTGCTAGTCCAGGGGCTGACAGGGAGCACCAAGCCAGGAGACAGCTGTCTTCTGGTGGGGGCTGGGACATTCCCCCCCTGCCCCTGCAGCAGGGAGCTCCTGGCCTTGGCTCCTTGATCAGGTGCAGGGAACTTGGAAAGAGCTGCAGGGGAGGGGCAGGTCCCAGGTAGCAAATTTACTTGTGATTAAAGACAATTATGTGTAGGCGCAGTTGCTTACTGCTGAAGTGATTAGCTCTACTGCACAGTAAAGCATCTCATGTAGATACACACACTGGGTGGGTCCACACATGCAAGCACATGCACTTGCAGCAGCTCAAATAGAAGCAGTGCAAATTTGAGCCAGGGCTTTTTGCCTCAGTGCACGTGCTAGAACACGCACTTTGTTGTGGAACAAATTGTGCCAGTTGGGGCAAAATAACCCTGCCTGGCTCCTCCCGGATCTGCAGCCAGCAGGAGCTAGAGTCTGTGGCCAGCACCTGTGCTGTCCCCAGCAGTATAAAAAGCTGCTCTGTCCTGGCCCCAGCAGTATAGAAACCTGCCCTGGCCAGCAGCTCAGGGTTACTTCACCTTAGGAGCTTCATTGTTTCATTTTAATCATGGAAAAAAAATCCATATAATAGTGGTATTTCATTTTAATCACAGAAAAAATTTTGCGTTACTTTTTTAAATCCAAAAATTGGGGATTTTTAAAAATCAGAGATAACCAGGATCCCTGCTTATTAGCAATATTTTTGCCTGGTACCTGTCACTGATAAGCAGGTTGTATCCACAATGCAATTGCTGGTGTCAATGTATTATGTGCAACCGTGCCCAAATTAGTTTTAATTTAGCTAGTTCAGGTAGCAGACAGTGAATATGCTTGTGTCCCAGTGAACCCTGGGGCACAAGTAGGCTTATGTAGCTTACCATGAAGACCCTGCTGCCAGATCTTCAATGCTATTGGTTACCAAGCTACCTAGAATGAAACAAAAGTCTTTCCTCTCTCCTGTTGCCTAAGAAAAGGTGTTCTGGCCAGTTACTGACTCCAAAAAAACATATATGTATCAATCAAGAATACTATTTCACTTCTTTTAAAGGAGACTGTCAGAACAGACAGCACTACAATAAAAGCCAGTGGATTAGACATATTTTTGTATATCTTTGAGAGTAACTTCCTATAACCTAGGCCACAGAATTTCATCCAGATTTTTCTGTATTTCAGTCTGTAACTTGTATTTGACTAAAGTAAGTCTTCTAGAAAGACATCCAGTCTTTATTTAAAGACTTCACAAGACAGAAAATTAACTATTTTGGCAGTTGTTAATTGTCATCATTTTTAAACATTTATGCTTCATTTTTTACTTTAACTTCCAGCTACTGGTTCTTGTCATGTCTTTCCCTGCTAGGTTTAAGAACTCATTGGTACCTGGTATTCTCTCCCAGTGAGCCTGTTTGTACACAGTAATAAAGCTATCTATTGATTTTCTTTTGATTAACTGAACAAATTACTCTCTTCAGGAGCTAAAAAGGCATTTTGTCCTGTCCTCGATGCTTTGGGGTACTCCTCTCTATCTTTTCTACTTTGGAAAGGAGCTCTCCTTGGGAGGCTGGAGACAGCATGGGAATGAGCAGGGGCATGGAGACAGCCCCGGAGGCATTCCCCTGCTGTTCCCTGCTCTCCCAAGGCTGGAGACAAGCAGGGAAAGAAGCAGGAGGCTGGAGGTAGCAGGAGAATGCCTCTGGGGCTGTCTCTAGCCCCCTGAGGTCCACTTCCCACTCTTCCAGTCCCCAACCCCCTGCTTACCTGGCAAAATCTGGGTCCAGGTCCCTGAAGCATGCTTTAGGAGCGGGGAAAGGGCCAATCATAGAGATGCTCTGGCACTCTGCCAGAGCATCTCTGGAAGACTGAGGATCCAGTTGCCTCCCCTGGGTTTTTGTTTGACCGCTTCAGCCTAATTTTCTCCCTGTGCTGCAACATTTCTTCATTCCTGCATGTGCCTCTTGCCCCGCCTCAAAGGGGTTTGAGATGGGGCAAGAGGCATGTGCCCGCTCATCTGGACGTGCCCACTATGTTTATAGGAAAACTTGCTCTTACATGAGACACACAAGACAGTTTCATAAAGACTGGCATAACCTCATCAGTGGATAAATCTTCATAAATTCTTTTAAGAATGTGATGTCAAGGCAAATCAAAGTAAACTGAAAGATATAATAGAGGGAACCCCATTGGCAGTGGAAATGAAAAGAATGACAGGAGAAACTTGAATGAGAGGTTGGATCTCTAAGTGGGTCAGGAAAGAAAATATTAAGTTAAACTAACTTTTTGAAAACATCAACCTGGATCTGTTTTCTGGGACTGTTCTGGTGTCTGAATAGAAGCAATCTCTAGAGAAAAAACAAAGCTGTGTAAACTGTGTATGCTTTTTGGAACTGCTGTTAGTTTAATCATTGTTCTTTTGATGCCCACAGACGAAGCCTCTTGCAGTCTAATATTTGCTGAACTCTATCATAAAATGTGCATACTACAGCTGTGTAATTTTTAAACACATACCGAGTGTTTGTAGACTCAGAACCAGAATCCAACACAGTGCCCAAGTGCCCATTTCAAGAAATAGTCACACAAAGCAACATGTGCACTTTAATCATGACATTCTTTTAAGGCTTAAAAATGTTACATGATGTTGTCATTGTATCACTTAGCTATGTTAAAATAGTAGGCAACATTAAAAAATCTTAAGTATCTATAGTATCATCAGCACTTTTAAATATCCCAGCTATATGGAAAGAACAGTAGGGACACAATTCTATTTCACCTAGATAACTGAAGTGCAGCTTGTGAACAATTCTGATCATAAATGCCACTATTACAGGAACACAGACATGCCTGTGCATTTGTGAAGGGTAAACTTCTTCCTATAATGGAGGCACATATACTTCCCAAAGTGGATAATAGAATACCTCCTATCCTTTAGTTAGATGTCAGAATTGGTCACAGGCTACACTTTGCTCATCCACGAAGTGAAACAGGATTTTGCCTTAAGAAGATCAAATACTTTATTTGATTTCCTAATAATTTAAAAGTTTTACTGATGTAAATTAATGAAAAAGTTTATTTTTCTTTTTCATTTTAGTAGAATATGCATTTTACCAAAACACATTCACTTATTTGTGATAACATGAGGCTGTTTCCTGCTTTTCTTTTTTTTCTCTCTCTGTTTTTTTAAATCCATATGTAAAACAGTTCCCTACTTATGTCTCTTTGATATCCACAAAAGAGACCAAGGTTTATAAACAACATTGTGCATGAGAAATCCTATTTTTTTTAACAATTACCCACGTAGTAATTGCTTAGGAAAAATAGTTTTGCAGCTTTTTTTGAATGGGGGGGGGGGGGAGTACAATAAAAGCAAGCAAATAAAAGTCTGATCACGCTTTCAAAAGATAAGGTGACAAATGATTACTTGAAGACTAAAACTACAAATAAAGTTCTTTTGGTTTGCACCGGTATAATCACTGGCTATAGCTGCAAAATGAGTTTGTTTTCAGAAATAATGCTTGCAAAAAATAAAAAATTTTGAGACATTTTTGCTAGGGCTTTCTATAATATACCTGGCATTATAGAAAAATATAAGGTGGAATCCTGTTTCACCAAGTAGTTATGTAACTGGGGTAAAAGTACCACTTTACCATTATTGAATCTAAGTATAAGCCTACTTTGTTTTTGCCTCCAGTCCACAGCTGGAAGGACCTCCTACCAATTGGAAGTCAGAGCTAAGAACATCCAAAAAGCACACAAATAAATAAAGTAATCAAGGCATGAGAAGAAACTTTCCTAATACTTGGAATAAATACAGTACTTTTCCTTTCATATCCCAACTGATGGAGGTTTGTTTTGTTAGTCCCTTTGTTTTTTTCTGCAATAGAATTATACTTACATCACTCACTTATTTCATGGAAAGGGGTTTTTTGGGGAGGGGTGGGGAGGGGGCATTACTGAGTAAGAAGCTCCCCATTTCAGTCCCCTGAAACAGAAGCCCATGTCCCATGGCCAGATGCCTTCCTGTGCTGAAGATTTGTCAGGCCAGCCTACAGCAGGTTCTGGGCTGGAAAGGCCTGGGACCTGCTCTCACAACTGTTCTTCTTTTATTTATTTGTAGGTGGCCACATACTGTATTTTTGTGCATATATCCTGCAGGGTATACGCAATTTTACAAAAAAAAAATGGATGGGTGCGGGCTATATGAGGGTGCGGGCTATCAATGGACTTTTTTTCCCTGCTGGGCCTGGGCAGGCTGGGCTGCGCCACTGCCACCGCGGGGGCCAGGGTGGGCTGTGCCGCCTCCCCACTGGGCCTGGGCAGGCCGGGCTGTGCTGCCACGGCCGCTGCCGTGGGGGCCAGAGTGGGCTGCATTGCCTCCCCGCTGGGCCCGGTAAGGCCGGGCTGCGCCACCTCCCCATATATATGCTGCCATGGGGAATACTCGGGTGCTGTGTATACATGGACTAATTTACAAAAATACAATTTTCCGCGGGTTATACGTGGGTGTGGCTTATACCTGTGGGCAGGCTATATGCGTAAAAATACAGTAGCTCTTACATAGCAACTCATCCCTGATAAATCCCAAGAAAGATGTTAAGAATGTTGCAGCCATACACATAGGTACACCACATCCATTGGGAAGAGAGCCGTCAACTGTCTCAAAAGTTGTTGATGCTGCCTCCATACATTCATACCACAATACAATCCCCAAAAAGGTGAACAGGATTTTGTTGGTAGGTTGCCATGACAATGTGTAATTCTTCTGCCTAAGGAGATATGCCCAAGCAGGTCTAGGAGCTGTTTATGGAGAAAGAAAAAGAGGCAACTGAGGAAAGCAAATGGAGGTAGGGTGAATGCCAGTCACAGATGGTCCTAGACAGGGCCTACATGTGGTTCCCTCTACAGACCATGTGTAGGCTGTAGCCACCACTGTGGCCAATGTGACCACTTTCACTATGTTATAATGCAAGGCCAACATCTTAGTGGTAGCCTTAAACCCCAATTTCTAAGGGGGCTGCCTGCCTCAACACTCACCGGCTGCAGCAGCAGCAATCAGGGCCTCTGGAGGCTTGTGGCAGAGCCCCACTGTGTAGTGTTGGGCAGCAGGTCCCCTCCTCCAGCCTCGCCACCCCCTATGTACTGGCAAGGAGCCCAGGTCCAGCTGCCTGAGGCCGTGAGCAGGAATCACCTGAATCTCCAAATCAATTCAGAAGCTTCAATTAAGACCTTTTAATGGGTCTCCTGATTCCATTTGGATTTGGAGATTCGGCCCCCAGTCTCTGAATCTGGAGGAGATTTGATCTGAATCTCCTCCAAATCGAATTGAATCTCTTCCAGATCAAGTCGGGTACCAAAGCCTCGCACAGCCCTACTGCAGATATAGTGTGAATGTGTAAGCATCTATGCAGCTACTGTGCCTGTGCTCTGGCCAGGCATGTACACAGTTCTGTAAGTGTATGTCTTGAAATTATGGCCTGACAAAAAATAATAGGGAAGGTGATGGAGTGCCGGCATGGCAGAAAAACAAAATGAGGGCAGAGGTACATGGCAGGATGCCCTGCTTGTGCCCCTTGGCCCCCACCCAAAGCCCCTGGACCCCAGCCCTGCTGCCTCTTGCCCTCCACCCAAAGCCTCTGCCCCCCAGCCCTACTCCCCCTTGCCCCCAGTCCAAAGCCCCTGCCCCCCACCCGGGCTCTGTGGCTGCCAGCAGCTACCCCGGCTCTGGGTAGCTGCTGGAGCCCAGGTTGCTGTGAGCAGGGCTTGCAGCATCCTAGCTGCCTACTGGGAGCAGCCCGGGATCCCGGCTAGCAGCAGCTCCCCAAAGCCAGGGTGGCTGCAGCCAGGAGGCTTCCAACAGCTGTGCTGGACTCCGGCACCAGCTCCACACTGGCACATGCAGTACCTCGGAGGGAGTGGCGCAGGTTATAACCATGGCAAGGAGTTTATGAGCCCGGTGCAGCTGTTTGTAGCCAGCCCGGGCTCTAGGCAGCTGCAGTAAGCAGTAGGCAGAGTGCAAACAGCTCTTCCAGGCTCATCACCTCCATGCCGAGACCGAGGCTGTGTTGCCTCAAGCCCTGCCCCCACCACCTGCTCTGAGGCTTGCCTGCGCGTGCCAGTGTGGAGCTGGTGCCAGAGCCTGGTGCAGCTGTTTGGAGCCTCTCGACTGCAGCTGCCCCTGCTCTGGGAAGCTGCTGCCAGCTGGGATCCCGGGCTGCTCCCAGCAGGCAGCTGGGATGCTGCAAGCCCTGCTCTCAGCAGCCCGGGCTCTGTCGCTGGCAGTAGCTTCCCAGAGCCGGGGCTGGCCATGGCTTGTCAAGCAAAATGGCCTCACATGCCACGCTTGGCATGCATGCCAGGGGTTGCCAACCCCTGCTCTAAGGCTTAGCAATCTGTGAGTGTGCTGCTTTAGTCCATGAGCATGCGGCTTTGGTCCGTGAGTGCGCCGCTTTGGTCTGTTCCCGAATTGGTCTCGCCTCCCCATTTCAGTGTGCTGAGCAACTTATTCTCACAACATTATTTGGGAGAAAAGATTCTTGAAATACTAAACTATATATATTATATATTTTATTTGTAAAAAATTAAGAGAAGCCAAATGGTCTCCCTCAGAGGACATGTAATATGGTTTCCTTCCTATATTTCTTACCATAATTTCCTGCCTTAAACTGTTGTATGCTATTAAACAGCAACTGTGTTGCATCACAGAGGTGGCCACTTTTCAGTGATGGGCAAAGTGATTTGTGGTTTCATTAATGTAACACTCAATTGTAAATGCTGTACAGTTGGGAAATGAAGACACAAGGGGCTTAATGACAACATTACGCTCAGTCAGAGTGCATTGCCTGTTTCTTGTATGCTGTACATTCAATAACAGATATATTGAGGCACAGCGGATACTGAAAACAAAGTGTAATACAAACACATTATATGATGTGGTGGAGTTAATGCTAGGATGAGGTCCTTATCTTTGCTAGGCTCTCATAATGATGATGTCGGGGCTCAGGGCAAAGCTCGCCTGAAGGGGCTGGGGAGGGGAGCATTTACCAGAGCCAGAGGAGCCAGAGGAGCCTGGGCTCAGCCCCAGCCCCTGTACCCACCCCTGCCTTGCCTCAGGGCGGAGCTGCTGCCTGCCCCGTGCCACTCTCTCCCTGCGGGGATGCTGGCACAGTGAGGAGTAGAGCTGAGCTGAGCGGTATCTTACCACCAGTCCCAGTGCCTCTGCCATGCTCTGGATTTCTAGAAAGCCACAGCCCAGGTTCTCTCTGCGTGGGTACGTGGCATTACAAATCTAATGCTGGGCAAGATTTTTTGTGTGTGTGGCTGCACACATGCGCACCTTAGAGAGAACCTTGTCTGTGAGTCCAATCCAGTGCATGGGGCTAGCCTAGCTGAGGCCCAATCCATCACATCGCTCCAGCTCCATGCACCAGATCAAACCGTGAATCTGGACCTAGCTCCATGTGCCAGATTGAGCCCCATGCCAGATTGTATCTGTGGCCCTGGCTCCATGTTATCTAACATCCAAGGCTTGGAAAGTTGGTGGCAGGGGAACGATGTCTGTGTTAATGATCACCACTTCCCTACAGCCAAATTCCCAGATGCATGGGGGCCCCCATGGCCAGATCTGGTCTATGGACTGGAGATTGAGTATCACTGCTCTAGTAGCTTATGCTTATACTACTTGTCCAAGAATCAAGAGACTTATCTTATAAAGGACTTTCACTCAGAGGTGGTTTGAACCTACATCTTTTTGACTTCCCAGCATAGTACTTAATCTTCACACAACACACATTATCCAGACTCTTCTCCAGCCTTCCTCTTGAAGCTGATGCACTGCACTTTGCATTTAATAATTATTAGATAAAATGACTAAAGCGTTGCTGGAAATTTTCTTCCCCATTGAGAAGAACGGTCTAGATTATAACACAGCACAGAGCAGCAGCCACCTCACTGAGCTGCACACCCTCCAGCTTATTCTTTCCTCCTGGTCCCCCAAGATGGAGCTTTCTTAACTACCCAAGGGGCACCTTCAGGAGAGCTCTTGGACCTGCTCTAATTAAAGCATCCCCACTCCCCACCCCCCTTCACTGCCATAGCACATGTAAAAGTACTCCTGTTTTCTAGGAAAACACTCTTGCTATTAGGATGTTGGGCTAATAAATTAGAAGGCATGTCTTCTCCTTCCTTCTTGTCATGTTTTTTTTTTTTTTTTTTCCCCCAAGTTATAGTTTTGGGATTTGCACTTCAAGCCAGCCAAGGTGCAACCTACTACACAAGCTCATTAGTAAAGTAGGTGCCTACATGTCCACAGTGCAGTTATAACAGGGCAACTCCATGACCTAGGCATCTTCAGCACACAGGGTAATGCTGGCTACTTCACTTCCAGCAGCAACAGTGCAGCTAGTTACCAGCTGTGGCGGCAGCTATTTCTGCGCCTCACTGCAAATGCAGTGCTTGAAGATGCTGGCTGGGTTGTCCCCACTCCATGGCCATCCTGCATTATACTACTACCATACTGCATGTGGACTAGGATTGCAAATTGTGGAAGTGACAACAATGGCAGTTATGCAGTCATGTAAAGTGAAATAGGATTCTACCCTAAGAGCATGATTATTTCTGGCCCCAGCTTAAATAGAATAAAGGAGGGAGGCCTTTACACTGATTTTCCATGTCCAATTTGATTAGTCCACAGCTTTTACCTTAAGCTACCTGAATGCTGGTCAGTGTTTTTGAGTTTTCAGATTTTGTCAAAATGTGTGGGTTCCGGTAGGGAGAGAAATTATGTTCACTTCATTTATGCCAGTTTTCTGATTGGTTATACAAAAGTGTAGGTTGCCAGCCTGTCAAAGCCTGCACTCCAAAAATGGAACTACAGAAAGATCATCTTGAGACAGACAGAACATTTTCACAGCATGAGTCTACACAGGACAAACCCCTTACCTTGTCAGAGTGTCTTTTCATATCCATCACATGGGAGAGATCTTATCTGTACAAATGATTTCTATCTAGAATCCTCTGATTTCCATAGTTCCTCATAGCTATGTTTCTGTGATGACAAAAAATATGTCTATGGATGAGGAAAAGAATATAATGAGCAGGGATCCTGGTTTTCTCTGATAAAAATATATTTTTTTTAATCCAAAAATTGGGGATATTTAAAAATCCTCATTTCCCCATGATTAAAATGAAACACCACTATATATTATATAGCATTCAAGGCTTGGAAATTTGGTGGTGAGGGAGCAATATCTCTGTTAATTACCACCACTTGCCTACTGCCAAATTCCCAGATGCATGGGGGGCCCCATGGCCAGATCTGGCCTAAGGACTGGAGATTGAGCATCACTATATACCACTATATAATTATTTTTCCATGATTAAAATGAAATGCCACTAATATATATATATATATAGAGAGAGAGAGAGAGAGAGAGAGAGAGAGAGCGGTGTTTCATTTTAATCATGGGAAAATGTGGATTTTGGGATACTTTTTTTAATCTAAAAATTGGGGATTTTTTTTTTAATCAGAGAAAACCAGCACCAGCATCTCTGATAGTGATGGAGTCTGACTAGGAACCACCAAGGCAAAACATCAGATGATCCCTTTGACAACTGGTATTTGAAGCTAGCTTCACAAAAGGATGGGGGTGCCCCTAAGTCAGCAGGCAGAAAAGATGTATACAAGTTAAACTCTGTAACATCTTTATGGATCTCATCCTTGGTCTTTTGGCTGTACACAAGAAAGAGAAATCATCTTGACATAAGGCCAGCACTGTTGTTTGCACTGTGGCCGGGTTAAAGCGTTTGCTGTGGAGCTGCAAGGAGAGAGTGAGTGACATAGAAGAGTGGATTTTAGCCCTTCTACATGAGGCTGAGCGCCCAGTATGGCAGTACCAATCCTCGCAACAATTTCAGCATCTTCATGCCTCCTTTCCAGCACAGGAACCTGTTCCTCACTTAAAACACATACCCCAATTTTAAAAGTCATTTTTTGCAGGAAAATGTGTGTGTGGCATGTGAGTAAATATGGTAATACATTGTACAATGGACAAAGAAAGAGGTTGGAGCCAAAATTTTCAGAAATAGATAGTGACTCAGGTGGTTCATTTTTGGGGTGTACAATATGAGGCAGATTAAAAGCTAATTTTCCAAGGGAGGGTGCGAGGTGCCTATTCTAAAAATCAGGCTTCTTTCAGACTCCTGGAGTCTCCAAAAATAAATTCTTAAAATTTAAGGTTGGATGAATATTTAAGAAACATGATAAAGCCTCATTAAAAAAAATTGAGTTGTGGCTCTGAAGCAATGTTACTTTGGAGTTGCTGCTTATTCCTAATCACATGATTTTTTTTTTTTCACTCCTTACTTCCCTTGCCTGGTAAAAATGGGAGCTGCCAGGTTTCTGTTCAAGATAATGAATGGTCATCTGAATATTTTATTCAGACTGATGAGTGCAGGGAGACTCATTCCAAAAATGATACAGCTGTTAAGTTTAAGAGAATTTTATAAATTAGAATCATTTGGATGTGCCTGATTTGAAAACATCTATGTAATATTCAAAAGTAGTCCCTGTAGAATTTTGCATACCAAATGCTGCACCGCTATAATTTTACATTCATTCCCCACTAACACGTTTAGTCTGTGGTAATTAATTATCTACCTGTGAAAAATTACATCTGAATATTTATTTCAAAGTTTTGAAGATAAAATCATTGTGGCTTTTTTTCAGAAAGAATTCGTAAAAGCCTTTGTTCTCCTTGCAGCGTAGCTTGTTACACAGAAACCTCTCTGACAGGAGAAAAGGAATAACTTTGCAAACAAGGAAAATATTCAAGATCTGTCTCACCAGATATCCTTGATTGTATTAGCAATACAGGAATGACTAATATCTTGATGTAGTAGTGATAATCACTGGAACAGGTGTGAATATTCAAGAACTTACAGAGCGTCTCTATATTTTGTAAAGTACCTAAGGTTATTTTTTTCAATGTGAATGTGACAGCACAGAGAGATTTTTATCATTTTAAGATTATATTACAAATCCATATTAATTTGTTAAAAGGTCTACAAAATACATGATTTGTATACTATGAAAAGAGGAAATGTGTGTGTGTGTGTAATAGTTATTTGTTGAAAACCTCTGTTGTACAATCATAAATAATATCAGTTACTGGGCATGTCTACATATTCATTAATGTGCAGTAATTACTGTACATTTAATTTAGTACTTGCATAATGAAGTATTAACTAAATGCGCAGTAACTAGAGTTACTGTGCAGTAGCACTGGCAAATGTCTTCTTAGTGACCCTACTGTGCAGTAGCCTAATCATACCATGCAGTAGCGTATTAGCACTATCTGTACTGTGATGCAGCATTGCACATTAAGCATCTCACATAGACATGCCCACTGAGACTGTTTTGAGGCACAAAGGTTTAAATTAGATAGTAACAGAAGGTACAAGTGAACTCCATGTATACATTTCTCCAGTAACATAAACAGGGGTTAGAGAGGGTTAGAGGTGAGAGGGGCACCAGCCCCAGGTGCCAAGTTAGAAGCAGAATCTCCCCCAACCTGCACAGAGTCTGTGCCCCTGCAGCATTGCTGGACAAGAAACTTCAAAACACTTCCCACTGCTGTTGCTTTAAGAGCAACAGAGCAAGGAAGGGCTGAGCACACAGTGGCAGCAGCTCAGCCAGGACTGTTCAAAAGTTCCCGGTGTTGTTAAGGCTGTCATGTCCCTGCCCCACACCCCCTGCTGCTTTCAGCACCTGCATGGGTCCCTGCTTTAGGACCACATGCCCTCCCCACCCTGATTTCCCACAGGTACCAGCTCAGCTGGTTATGCCACCACATTTCTCCATTTCCAAATAGCTTCCATTTGTTTAAAAACAGCTTCTGCAATGACTGGGCTCAGCATTTTCTTCCAGTGATTTTTCTGGCCAGGTAAAGTAACCTAGCCAGCCTTTTCTGTGATCTTGCTTTCCCAAAATGACAACTTACAGCTTAAAAGACAGGCACATACCCAAAGAGAGTTCCTTAGTTATTTTATGAATTATAGCAATGTTCATACAATACTCCCAGACCTTCAGCCAGAAGGATTCCCGTGGCTAATGGGACTATCAAAGTGCATGTGAGGTTCATTGTTTCTATGCCAATAATACATGGTATTAAGTATAAGCTGCTCGATGATAGCTAGAGGTCAATGGCGATAATTTCTTCAGTCCTTTCAGAATTAATGTCTCAATCATAGTTTTTCCTGCACCATCTCAGATTCCTTTCCTTTTCTTTCTGTTTAAAGTTACATGTGTATTACTTATCTTCTGCAGCTTCCCTCCATGCTGAGACCTAATCCCCTGTAGAAGGAATGGCATGAATGTGGAGAGGCAAAGGTAGCAAAGCCTTCTCCAGGCCATGAGTGACCGGTGCCTCCTGAATCTGGGGTGGGGGGGAGGGAGGCACCCGCAGAAGCTGCTGACCCTGTCAGGGGGGGTACCAGCCCTACCAACAGCATCAGTGTTAGCCATCAGGGGGGCACCAGGCCCCATCAGGGGGGACATGCATCCCCATATACCCCCTACCAGTCACTGACGATGCAGGCTATAGGCCTCAAAATTTTGGGTCCAAAACAAACTACATTGCTTGGTGTCTCAGATCTGCTTGGTTTAAATAATAAGAGAGCATGCCTATCATATAAGACTAAAACAAGAACTCCCTTCTCCCCTTATGTTTCTTATCCCCTGAGGCATGCACTGGTACATTAGTCATAATTGGACAATTTATAATGACCAATGTGATTGATTAAGTTTGTATTCCCTTATAGTATCCCATTCCTTTATGATGAGGAATCTACCACAATTTGAACACAATTCCTTGTTTTCAGTACTGTGTACTCTGAAAGGGCACTGGATGTGCCTGCCATTTTAAAAGAGCCAGCTAGGGTGCAGAAGCCCTGGCAGGTAAGGCTGATCCCCATTAGGAGAGTCAGCAGGCTAAGAGGCTGGGGCAAATCAGGAGACCTCATGTGACTGCTGAAGGGGTGGCTGGATGGCTGAGCCTGGGCTTAGTCAGGGCATAAGCCCAGGCTGAGTGCTGGCTGTAAGATGGCTGTAAAATGGCTGATACAGCAGAGAAAGCAGCACTCATGGGGGAGGAGAACACAGCAGATCCAGAAGCCTATTCATACCATTGGAGGACCGGGTAGAAACTATTGGGGAGGTGGAGGTTCCTAGGGACCCAGAGTGGGGGTCTTTGTCCCAGCCAAGGCTGTCATGAGTGAGGGGTCAGGTGATCAGAGCCCCAAAGAAGTCTAGGAGACCCAGAGGCATAGTCTGAGTAAAGGGAAAGATCAGTGTCCAAGAGCTTGGCTAGGGCAGCAGGCCATAGAAGTAGACCAAGTGGACCCTGAAGTTTAGGGCCAGGGAACAGGAGTTGCAGTGCCCAGTCACAGGGCACCCAAGGAGCAGAGAGAAGAAGAGCATGGTGGGGTTGTAAGCTCAGCAGAGAGTGAGTAATGTGAAGAGGCTCAGAGAGGAGGAACCAGAAGGAAAGATGGCAGATGGCCATGTGTGCTGGCATTGGAAACCTTGACTGATCTAACAGGACCAGGGCCCAGTGAAGGGGTGGCCAGTGCTATGGACAGCCTGGAACAACTGGCCTGTTAACAGGCCCAGGGCCTCAGGAAGGGCAAAATGTCTCAGCGTAGTGGGACAACTGTAGAGAGTTGAAGGCTAGGGTCATCGGAGCCTGCATGACAGTGATGTGGGGTGTCACCTGAGGAGTGGTGCTAAGGAAAGAGGGCCCAAGATAGGATTTGGAATGGTAAGAATACAAAATGGAGCTAGATTTGTGAGCTGGTGGACACCGTTTTAAGGGAAAAGGGTATGCCTCCACGTAAGGCCTAGGGAAGTAGGATGAGATCAGGGTGGCCTGATAAAGTGGTCCTGGGCAAACCAAAAACTGCACCCTACTGGGGTTGGTTGGTGTGATGGGACTACCTGTATTGGGGAAGCCCCCAGGAAATGCCAAACCTGTACCTCGCCAGTGAAAGGTGAGGATGGGGAGCTGGAAAGCCTCAGCCCTCACCTCACTGCCTTTGCCTGTGAAGGGAAAAGTCTAAGGGAACACACCATGAAAGAAAAGCAGGGGGCCAAGGAGAGATCATCTGGGCCAGGAGGGCCCAGAGGCCCAAGAGAGAAGTAAGGAGGCCTGAGTGGGCAGAACCAGGCCACTATGGGTTGGAGTCACTATGGGTGGAGAGAGGGCCTAAGCAGGCAGAGCCAGGTCACTGAGAAGGGAAGCAGGTCTACAGATAAGTGAGAATAGAGCAAAGGGGCCAGAGCTAAAGAGCAAAGCCCAGTGGAAGAAGACTTGAGTGATTAGGGGGGCCAATAGGGGTCAGAACCAACTAGGACAGAGTGGAAGAACTTGGATGGGACAGGGTTAGACTCAGCTATGAAAGCAGAACATACTGGATGTTGCATACCTGGCATGACAAAAAAGTAACTGAGTATAACAACTAAGAGTGGTTCACTTGGGCCTGAGCTGGAGTGCAGCCCAGCTCAGAGATGGTATGGAATTGACACGAACCAGAAGTGACTGTTGTAATGCTACCTGCGAAGCATAGGACATGGTGTAGGGGCGGTCATAGCCATGTGTGCTGGCCCATTAGGTTGGGACCATGAGAATAGTGTGCACCACTAATATCAAGGTAGCCTCCCACAGTCTAAATATATATGGAGACAACAAAGCATGGGGGGTGAGTGCGGGGCAGATGGCCCAATTGTGGTGGCAATTTTTTTTTGTGGGTGCCCTGGTGCCACCTTGTTACATGTACATTTTAGTTTAACTGAAAAAATAAGTCCTAAGGTTTCTCCAGGAGATTTTCTCTCTTTCTATGAAGGGCCATCCAAAATGTTCTTTATTAAAACAGTAGATATTGATACTATATGCTTGCAAGTTGGAGGTACCAGAGGAAGTTTGGGTTTATGTCACTGTAATAATTTCCCCATTCTTAAATAAGTTATAGATAGTAATAATTCCCTACTGCTCCAATACTAATAATTCCCTACTGCTCCAGTACTAACAAATTGGATTCATATATGCTGGGGTATTTCTGAAATTACTGTGATTGCAGTTAATGATGAAGGAAATAGCCTCAACATCAATGTTTGTACATCTGTATTCTACAAATTAATTTTATAGACTTCAATAGAACAGAATTTTTAATAACTTGAAGATATTTATAATAATTAGTATCAATGTCTATGGTTTGTTTCTACTAAAAAGATAAAATATAATGTAAAGAAGGAATGATAATCTATGAGTATTAATTCCTGTTCTTGTCAAGATCAGCATTTGATCCAGAATTACTATCCTAGAAAACCCTATGCTCAAAATCAAGTATTTATTTTTAAATATTGTTGTTATTGACTTCACCTGTAGTCCAGAGGGGTACGTGCAAGTCCCAATGCATTCTTCCATCCTTTAGAACAGCTCTTATCTGAGGATAAGGTGTTGTAGATGGACTTTTAATTTCAATATTCAAACAAAATATTTTGAAAAAAAGATCCATTCAGCTAGACTGATATTGATAGGTTTCATCTGACACAATCAAAACTTTTATTTTAATTTTATCTTTTGAAATTTATATTGTAATGCATAGTATAAATAAAACTTCAAAAAAAAGGCTATTTTCAGCAGACTAACTGAAACCATTCCAGTTGTAGGCTCCCTTTTTTATTCTCTTAAATAAAATGATGGTAAAATAGACATAATTTCACAAAGCATTTTGATTTTGATTTTAACAGGAAACTGGAAATGGAAAAAATTCAGTCAAAGTTGTTCCAACTAGCCATGGAAATTCAGTATACTTACACAACCAAACATATATATAAGTTCATAATTCACTATTGACCTGGGTAGGTATCTTTTATTTGAAACAGTAACATGAAAGTCAAATGCTATTGTAGTCCAGTGTTTCAGGTTTATTAAATCTTCTTTCTAATTTTTTTTTTTTTTAAATAGCAACCATCAAACGTCTCCATCCTTAGCTGGGATAAATACCATTTAGTTTGGCACAAGGTCAATTAACTGCTGCTAAGCTATTTCATTATTGTTAGCTCTACAACATTTCCCCCACTCTTAATACTTCAGGTAGATGAGAAAATGTAAGGAATAAAAAGTGAATAATGGAGGGTATGTGAATGGAGGGGTCTAGATATTCTGGGAATGGCTTCTAGTCAAAATGGACACATCTACAGGAGATGCGTTACTGTGCATCAGTGCAGTTTATTGCACAGTAAGCATGCACATCTACAAACACTCATGCTTACTCAACAGTAAAAACCCTTAATTGCACATAAATTTGCTACTTTAAGCAGGAGAAATTAGCACACAGTAACACATGTGTGGACGCAACCCAGGAGCAAGTTTGCTTCCCGGTCTGCCCAGCCAATAGGCGGTGTGTCTGAGGCCTGCCCCAGGAGGGCAGGCTAGGAGTCTTTCCTGCTCCAGGGCTAGGCTGCCTTTAAGGCAGTCCCTGTCTTCAGGTTATAAACTCCTACAGACTTGTGCCTTGGGGCACACACCACAGGCAGCCTGAGGGCGCTGCAGGCCCTGTGTATCCCCCTGAGCAGGCCATAGCTGAGCTGTGCTTGCCTGCCTGCAACCCTGAGCTGCTGCCTGGTATTTCATGATTATGCAGCTTTAAGAACAGTGTCATCAGGACCAGCAGGGTGCTGAAGGCTGCTGCAGCTCCTGCTCAGGGCTGCCATCCCCCAAGGCCACCTGCAGGCAGGTTCTGGGCAGCAGGGCCAGCACCACCTGCTTGCACCATGCTACCAGCAGCCTGCCTTGCACCTGCAGGTGCTGCAGGGCATAGCCTATACTGTGTGACTGCCAGTTCTGTGCCGTAGCCCTGCACTTGGCACTGCTGGCAGCTGTCCAGGGCCGGCAACATTGGGACAACAGTGTGAGGGTGCTGAGAGCCAGCATGGGACCCAGCATGGCATTGTCCTCTGCATCCAGGCCCAAGACTACACAGGTCCGCATGCTTATGCCCTCCACCCAGGGCCTCAACTGGATCAAGGAGGAAACTCATGACCTCATGACATTGTGGGGCAAGGCAAAGGTGCTGCACCAGTTTGAGCAGGGTGGGCACTCCAACACCCACATTTATAAGGCCCTGTCAGGCTGGATATGGGGAGTGTGGGAACAACCAGTCAGCACAACAGTGCTGCATAAAGGTCAAGGCCTTGAGGACACAGTGGGTTGCTGTGATCAACCACAGTCATTGGTCCAACTGTGCCCTCAAGACCATGCCCTTTATCGAGCAATTGACCAATATTCTGATGCCCTGGGACCCAGGACGCAGCCATGTGGTTTACAACAGTGTGGGCAGCCTGCCACAGCCCCCACCCTGGCCTGGCACCCCGGGGCCACAAGAAAAAGGACCCATCAGAGGAGGTGCCCTTGGGTGTACAGTGCCCCATCCTGCCCACCTCCATGGCTCCATCAGCAACTTGGGGAACCCTGGCCAGTACCTGCCTTACCAGCTGGGCAGTCCCCAGTCCAGGCATGAGGTGCAACCAGCCATTACACATTATACTTCTAGCCACCAGCATCATCAGCTCCTCCTGGGGGGGGGGGGGGCAGCTTGGTGCCTGAATGGTCTGCCCCATGACTGAAGGGCACCAGGCACAGCCACATGCCACTGCCAACTGGGAGGACTGTGCCAAGCCACCAGCCTCACCAGCCCCAGCCACATTGTAAGGCATGTACTGAGGAGAGGGCCCTCCCTGCCCCAGCCCCCACTCCTTCCCTGGCCCCTGCCCACTCTCCCTGCCCAGTCTACTTGCACTCCCCTGGCCATAGGTTCTCCCCCCCAATACACACACAGAGCACACAAGGAGGTGGGAGACAATGCAAAACTTTATTGAGTGACCTGTGACTGCAGGTAGGTGGGCACGGGTCTCTCACATTCCAAGGAATGAGCTGATGCCAGTGGCGATGTCCTCCTCAGCAGCGGGAGTAAGGGACATGTAGCATACCACAGGTAGCCCTTCATTCATCGGCAGAGGTTATGGGGCAGCCTGGGCTTGTACCACATGCCATTATAACTCAGGGTCCCAAACCAGGAGTGCAGGTGAGCCCAGGACACCATGAGGATGAGCAGCAGTAGGGTGTAGTGGCTCAGGCACTCCTTAGCCCACACAAACAGCTCATTGCACGCTGCCCGGGGCATGAGCAGCAGGTGCACACTCAGGATGCAGCAGCAATGTAGCAGGGGGCTGGTCCCAATGCACCTCCCCTGAGAGGCCTGTTGAGTGGAGGGAAGGGTCACAGGCAGCTCCTCATCCCAGTTGTCCAGGAGTCCCACTCCCCAAATCTCAGGCACCATTGACTGGGTAGCAGCACAGAAGAGCAGTGGTCTTGCAGTAGGGAGCATGGTCTGGAGTCACAACAACAGGTGCTGCCAGGAGTCTGGCCTGACTCACCCTGGGAAGGGGTTAGGGGAAGCAGGCTGCCAGTGGTCAGCACCCAGTGGCCCACTGGCTCCAGGTGAATGTGTGTGAATGTGGAGCTTGTCTGGCAGCTGCCTGGGACCAGGTCTTCCCAGTCCAACTTATCATGGTCCCTGGGCACCTATGTATGGACGATATCCAATGTGAGGCTGGACAGTGCACACCCCCTGATACAGAGCATGCTATCTTTGAAATGTTGCAAACTGTCACAAAAGGCCTTTGTCTCATGGCTCTGCAGGTCCAGCATCTGGACACAGAGAAGAGGCCACAGTTGGCAGTGGGAATGCCAGCTGAGGGTTCTCAATGCACACACCAGGGCCCTGTAGGTGCATCGGCTCACAAGATGTACATGATGGACCGCACTCTGCTTCTCCAGTGGCTAGTGCTGGTCATGAATGAGTGAAAGGAGAATGCACAGGCCTGGTGGGCTGAAGACTTGGCCCACAAAGACAAGTGGTAGACAGAACATGTTACCTGTGAGAAGGCAAGGGACTGGGATGAAGAGTTCCAGGCCAAACTCCTGGCCTTGGAGCATGAGCAGCTCCTGACGTTGTGGGAGCAAAACACGATCCTAGGCCAGGCACCCACTGCTCATCATCCCAATTGTGCTGGATGACAGTCCTGACTGGCCTGCCAGGCCCAGAGGCAGTAGGGCTGGATGCCCAGCAGGGTGACAGTGGCATCATGGAGCCCGTCATTGGAATCCCTGGTGGTGGCAGCTGCACAGCAATGGTGGCAGGCAGGCAGTTTTTGGTCATAATGGAGCCAAGCAGGTTGATATGGGTGTGGGCCAGGAGGCAATTAGCACAGTGGACCAGGAGGGTGATTGTGGTAGCTAGCTACGGCCAAGAGAACTGGTCATCACGGTCAGGGGCAGGGGCTGCAGTAGTCATAGCACAGGGAGGCAGAGTGGCCAAAGAGAGACCTGCCACATGCTGGTCCTGTACTTGGCACGCTGCTTCTGGGCAAGAAAGAGGCTGGCCAGAAAGCAGCAAGCGGGGTTGGCTTTTAAAGAGGGCTGCCAGGTTCTGGCAGCTGCAGCCAGAGACTAGAGCTCCCCCTCAGCCAGAGACTAGAGCTCCCCCACAGGACGGCATTGCAGGGCTGCAGGGAACTGGATGCAAATCTTCTCTCGAATCTTTGCATGTGTAGATGGCTGCCCACAAACCTTACTCTGGCTTAATTTACACCAGAGTAACTATAGGCCAGAGTAAATACATGTGTTGATGTGCCCAATAAGTAGTATTTTAATTCAAATTCCATTGTTTGTAGATGGCATCTGGAGTAGCAGTTTTTAACTGAGACTTGTCAGAGTTTACTGTTTTACAACAAAGATAAATGAGAGATTCACTTCTTTATTATTATTTATTATTAGTTTTGAAGTAATAATGAAATTGTTCTTTTTTGGTTTCTATAATATACATTAAAAACTGAAAAAAAATTAAGTAACTAGATCCTGCAATCTTTTCCTTCAATGTATACAAGAGATTTCATTGCAAATTGGAAACAGTGCCTCTCCTTAAATATAAAAAGCAAGGTGATTTTTTTAACCCTTTAGTCCCCTGTAAGGAATTTAAAAGTGCAAATTATCTTTTATATTTACAACATTTTTTCCTAACCTTCCAGCAGTAAATAATTTAATCCATGGAATACTAGCAGCTTTCTCCCAATAACCAAGCAAATAGAGAGCTCAGGAAAAAATTAAAATAAAAACATCTAACGTACAATAGTGTTATTATGGGTACCTGCACCTGCAATTTACTAAATTAGCAAAATAGCAGGCACAAATGGTGATCCTTAAATATCTAGAGCTTGTAAAACATTACAGCTGCTTTCATCATTTCTTGTGGCCTGTCAGGAAAGTAAATAGCACATTCTCAGCCACAGTTTTGGCTTCTATTTCAACACAGTAGTGATACCAATAATAATACTTAAGCAATTTTACGTCAAAATGCGGCATTATTATTATTCTTGTGTAACACAGAGAATTATGAAAACATGGAAAAGTGACATGATTTCCCAATATGCAATACTAAATAATGTACCACTGAATGATTCTCCACGCCCTCCCAAAAAGGAATCCGTCTCAGGACAGTGATATTGTAAATCAGACTCAGTTTTAAGGCGCTCTCCTCATGGATGGGAGGCAGTGGTTCTAATCCGCTCTGATCCAGTTTCAGAGGCCTCAACTACCTGTCTACCAAATCACTTTTGCTTGCTTTTTGTTAGACTCAATAAATATTTAAAGTGATACAAAGTGGAACAGCATCAACGGAAGTGTAACATACCACAGAATGCCCTATAGTTATTGTGTAAGTGGTTTGAATAGTCTCCAGAGAGGTAGAAGATGTGTTCAGAACCACTCAGGCAAAGGAGGGTATTAAATGTGTGTTTGCCTGAAACTGAATTCATGCCCTAAGCACCAGGATATTGAGGGAAAAGAGTGGCTTTGCTGGCAGTTGTGCAGTACAAGTTTTCTTACAGTCAGTACAGTAAAATTGACAATAAAATGATATATATCACAACCTAATTATATATTTGATGGCTATTGGTAAAAACATACAATAAAAATATGCATTCCAACCACTATAAGTGAAATTATAATAAAACTTACTATATGATGACACAACAATACATAGACAAAAAGCATATACAGTAGGCCTGTGCGAAGTGGCTAGTATTCACTTCAGATTTGGATTTGGCTGATTCGGGGGACCGTCATTTGATTTGGTGATTCAAATCACTGTCCTGAATTGATTCAGTCAAATTTGATTCAGAGATTTGGCTGCTGCCAAATCTCCAAATCACACAGGTCCATCTCCCACCCGCTCTCCCAGCCCTGGCACTGCCTGCCCTGCCCACCCCAGCCCCTGGCACTTTGAAAAAAAAGCCCCAACTCACTGGGTGCGGGCAGGTGTGGGGACGATCCCTGCTGGCCCATGCTGCATGGGGGGCTCTGCATGAGCCCCCTGACCCCCGCCTGTTGTCCCAGCCCACGCCATGGCTGCTCTGCCTGCCCCAGCTCCAGCCCTTTAAGAAAAAAAAAGCCCCAACTCACCGGTTCCTACCCAGGGAGGGGGCAATCCCCACTGCTCTCAACTGAAAGCTGAAAGCGGGGCTCTGCACAAGCCCCCTGAAGACCCAAGGCTGCTGCAGGGGCTGATGAGTGCAGGTTTTGGGGTTTTTTTCTTAAGGGGTCAGAGCTGGGGCGTGGGACAGTGGGGGGGGGCAGTGGGGATTGCCCTCCTGCCCAGCAGCACCCAGTGAGTAGGGGCTTTTATTTAAAGGGCTGGGAGCTGGGGCAGGTGGGGCAGCCATGGGGGGGGGCTTGAAGAGTGGGTGGGGGGCTGGGGGATCAGGCAGAGGATAAGGCTTGGCATGGGTCCCCCATGGTCCCCTTCTCATTCCTCCAGCCCTCCCTGCCCTGCCCCCTACTTACCAGCTCCGAGTTCAGCTCCAGCTCCCTGCTGCAGTGGGTGGGGACTACCCAAGTCATTGAAGATCTCCAAATCAATTTGGAGAGCTTTGAAGTGATTCAGATCTGTTTATTGGTCCCCTAATTTGATTCAGATTTGGGAATTCAGCCACCAAATTGAACCAAATCTCCTCCAAATTGAATCACCACCCAAAGATTTGCATAGCCCTAATATACAGTTGTAGAATTAAAGAATACAAATATGGAAGTTGTATTTGATTTTGGCTATTATTCTTTCGACAAGTAATGCTAGTATAATTAGGGAGCCTAGGATAGGCTGTAAGTTGTTAGATAGCAGTCATATATTTTTTCTTCAGTAGTTAGTCCAGTATTTGATTTTTTTCCAAATCAATGAAAAGGTCCATTTACCTCTTATTTCTTTAAAAAATGAGTAATACCATAGATAGTGATTTAAATAATCTACCTCTTTCTTTCCACAAGAACATATTTTGTCTGCATATGAGTCTGACACCTCTACCTTTAATTTATAGACCTTTAATGCTGCCAGTACAGCCCTTTTACCATTCTTACTGTAAAAGGATGGAACTCTACCCAAAGCTTGTTTTACTTTAATGCTTATATTTTCAATATGTTTATTCTAGCTCAGATTTTTATTAAAATAGATGCCAAGGTATTTAAATGAAGACTCATCTCAGTTTTGTGAATTGAGCCTTTTGTTTCCTTGGTTTTAATTACAAGTCCTTACTTAACATTTAAATATTCTGCTTCAGCTGAAATAAACTGTATTTGTCTTACTCTCCTTCCCCCAACCAAAAAAAAAAAAGAAAAAATCAGGAAGAAAAAGATAAAAGCTCAGGTCCATCAAACTAAATAAGATGTCCATTAATTATCAACTTGTGCCCTATCAATTGGCCCATTAGCGGTGGCCATAAGATCACAAAAGACAATTTGTGACATGGAGCCATCTCTAAAGGTGGTTCAATCATTGGCCCGCCCACCTGTCTAGGGCAGTCTGCCCACCTGACTCACCTGCCATGCCTTCAATGTAACTCAGAAGTAGCTGTTCCTAGGTGGGAGGCTGCCCATTTAGTGCCCTGATGCCAAAGGCATAATACACAGCTTCGTACCATCCCTAGACCATATCCCATGCCTTGCATATGGCATCACTATATGGCTCTGGCTTCACACTGGGCCTCACTATATTTCAGACTGACATTCAGACTCTACCTTGGATCCCTCCTACTCAGGTGGCCTAACCTCTGCTATCACCCTGGGCTGCAAATCCCCCTAGACCCTTTTTCTTCTCAGCACTGGCCCCCTCTAGGACCTTTGGCCTCACAGACCCTGGCCTTGCCTCTAGGCCATTCAGAATTCCAAGCCTTAGCTCTGGCCATCCCTCGCAGTGAACATCTTTTTCCTTTGACCACCATGGTCCTGGCCTCAGCATGGGCCAATTGAGGTTCTCTGGCTAGGTTTTTGAGCAGCTAGCCCTTTCTTCCATATTGGTCTTCCTTCTCGGGCTCCTCCCAACATTGTCCCCACTCTGAGTTTGTGGGCCACATATTTACTCTCTGGACCCTTCCTGGGCCTGCTGTTCTGCCATACTGGGCCTCTACTCCACCCCCTCACAGGGGTCACTTCTCTACCCCCCCACTGGGGCTCCTGGGCCTTATGCCCCTTGGGCCTCAGGTTTCCAATGACATACCTGGACCCTGTGCTTTTCTGTCAGGGTATGCTTCCCTAGTCTTTCCCCTCCATGGGGTCACCCACAAGGCAGCAGGAACTGAGGCTTTCCAGTGCCCCATACTCACCTTTCACTAGGGAAGAACAGGTATGGCATTTCCTAGAGACTGCTGTACCACAGGCAGCCCCATCCCACCATCCAACTCCAGCAGGGTGTAGTTTTAGGTCATTCCCCAGGATCAGGAACCTCCTTCATCCCCATAGCTCCTACCCTTGACCTTCAGGTGTTCTGGGACCAGCAATATTCCAGCCAGTAAATGTTCACCCTTCAGCTCTCCACTTGCAACTGCCCAGCTCTACTCTCAGGACCAGTCTTATACTTCCTGGGTGCCATGTGACTCTCCTGATTGGGTGTGCTCCCACCTGAAGGCTGATCTGCAGCATGCTCAAGCCCTTAAATTGGCAGGAACAACCTTTGCTCTGCCACACAATTCCTAAGTAAAAATGTAAAAAACATTTGCTTAGATAGAATTTGAGGAATATATTCATTGCCAATAATATTTTCCTGGTGCTAGCTATGAGCAGCAGTAACTAAATTTTATAACCATTCATAAGTAACCCCTGAAGTTCTAGAAAAAGATTAATACACTTGTATAGTAATCTTTATTTAAAATTCACTTTTTGAGTTACATGAGGAGAAAAAGAAGTACGTCTGCACTTGTATCCCAGATAAGCAGAGAGTTAGTTTTTGGTCTAGTGGATAAAATGTTACAAATCAGATTTAATCCTGTCACTTTAAAAGCTGCAGTTGAAATGACACAAAGCATTAGCTGAGCAACAACATAAGGCAGGAAAGAGGAACTGCAAAGTCCTCTATGGTACTTCTGAGTGTCTAGCTTTAATCTGATCTGAACGATGATGTCCTTGCAAAGTGTTTGTTGCTAGTCACTTTGGAGGAGTTAAAGACAGACAGAGGAACCAAGTAAGATTGAAGACTGTCAAACAGTGTGACAAAGGGATTTGATTCAGGTAAACCTGAAGCTACCCAAGTAAACATTAATTTAGCCAACAGAGGAATTTGAGCTTGAGAGGAAGGATGAGAAAAGGATAACTTTTTGTTGTTGTTGCTTGTTTGCTATAACTGTGGTTTGATCTCTA
Organism: Alligator mississippiensis; assembly: GCF_030867095.1. NCBI lineage: Eukaryota > Metazoa > Chordata > Crocodylia > Alligatoridae > Alligator > Alligator mississippiensis. The sequence goes on from NC_081824.1 coordinate 400,221,513, forward strand.
GTGGTTTGGCAAATAGGTCAACAAAAGCATTTGCAGTAATTGGCAAAGATTTTCTAGAACTCTGTGTCAGGGAATGAGGTGTAACTCTTCAAGAGTAGTTACTCCTGAGGGGGAATATCTGGAGAGAATGGATTAGAGTAATTTAGCACTGCTCGCCAAGCTAGTGTTGCTAGTTCAATGGTTTGCTTTACTATGGTTGTATTACTTACTGAATACCTTCGTATACTTATATAATGAGTGACATTGCAAGCTCTGGTAAGATGTAGATGTATAAAATTATATTATAACTGAATATTACAATCACACATTTTTATGTTTTCATGTTTTAAACAAAACCAGAAAATATAAAGACTGGTTTATATTACAGGGGATTCTTGCTTGTGCTTGTGCTACCCTGAGGTGTATCTTTATGTTGACATATGGTGACGTTGCTACTTTCCCCTTTTCTCTGTCTCTTGTCCTTTCTACATTTGGGTAAGAATTCATTTTTCTTCCGCACCACCTGGGTTAAAAAATGGGACTATTAAGAACATAAGAGATCATCTCCCTGGTCTCAGTTACTGAGAGTGCTGATGTTTGATATACTCAGTGCTAATAGCATGTTTGAAGACCTTAGCTCCCAAACTCTAACAGATCTCTCTTGAGCACACAAAAACTAAAAATTTTCTGTGCCAAATTTGGCATTTTTTTCTTGGGAAAAGTAAACCGCACATCCCTGAAACACCTTCCTGCCTACATGTATTTCCTAGTCTAAAGGGTAACTATGCTAGAATTGTTCCACCAAATGGTACAGTAGACCATCATGACCACCATGGGCAAAATCATGTGTTTTACTTATTTATTTATTTATTTTAGAAACAACTAATCATTGTTATAGAAACTTCAAAATAATCCAATCAGAAATGAACACAAGGCATAGAATTTTTTAGTCTGAATAACTACAATTTAGCAAAGTTATAAACAACTGATAATAGTGGTTTTATCATTCACAGTGTTGCATACTCTTAAGGATAATCAGCATAATATGCACATAAAATGCATAAAATGTACAACCATTTAAAAAATGAATATACAAAAGTTCTACTTAGAACACTAAGAGTCAAAAGAAAGGAAAATATTTTCCAGTGCATTAAACAGAACTCTAGTGAGCATGTCCACACAAGACACTACTGCACAGTGGTTACTATGCATTTATTTACTACTTATATTAGCAAGCACTAAATAAATGGACAGTATTTGGAGTTACTGCACAGTAGCACTGATGAGCTCATTTTAGGTGATGCTACTGTGAAGTAGCCTAAAAATACTGTGCAGTACTGCATTAGCACTGTCCATGCTGTGATGCACTACTGCAGTCAGTCTGTTGTTGAAACAGGGCCCTGCCCTGTTACTAGGGACTTGGGGGAGTCTGAACAACCCCACACCCGAGAAGCAACTCTGCCCCTCACCCCAAACCTAAGAGAACTCACAAGAGACTGGGGAACCAGATCATGGGATGTAGTGAGTCCTTCAGCAAGGGGGCTGACACAGGTGTGGGAAGTGAGAGAGGGTTAGCCAGATGAACCCAGAGTGGGAAGGTTAAAAGACACTGAAAGTAGTCCCAAGGGGTTCCATCTGGGCAGAGAGCAGGCTGTCTGGAGTTACCAAGGGTTAGGCAGCCATGGGGAGAGCCCAGAGCAGGGCTGTTCTCTGTTTGTTTGATCATTTGTTCTGTTGCACAAGCCTGCAGATTCTGCAAAGCCTCTGAAAGATAAGAGGCAACCAGAAGGTGAAGCCTAGACAACAGTTAAGTGTTAGCTTATTTATTTAACTTCTTTTGCTTGTTTTGCATTGCTAATAAGCCTGGGGTGGCCTCTGGGTATTATCTACTAGCCTGGCTGCAGCAGAGGCAAGAGACCTGAACAGTGGGTCCTCAGCCAAAGACAGCAGCAAAAGTGAAAAACTGGTCAGCTCAACTAGCTTGACCAAACATACCCTGCTGTGAACTACCCATAGCAACCTACACTTGTGTAGATGCACCCAGTTATGCAGTTTTATCCTCAAAATACTATACCCTACTCTTCAAGTAGCTCCACTTACACTTTGGAGACTACTCACAAAATACTACTGAAAGATGAATAGGCAGAACATCATTTATATGTTTGGAAATGAATGGAAAATTCTGAATTTATACAATTATAAATGAAAGACATACCTGGTCATTAATCCCATTTGTGTCATATTTTCAAGTATTAGAAAATTTTATCTCCAGAAATTTCTTGTAAAAGTAGGTTTGCTCTGCAACATTTTGATTCAAATCCTTACTGAAATTGGTTGGGTTTATTTTCCAAACCTAAAAAATATTTGGAATGTTTTGGGTCTGTCTCTCTTTAATTTGTATTAGTCTACCAACAGACAAGATATAGCTGCTAATCATAATTTATAATGAAAGCATTAAAATATATTATACATACTTTGATATGCAGTTGGTTGAATGAAGGACAGAACAATATTATGACAAGTAAGCTTTCAATTGCCATCTCCCTTTATCTTTGTCTATTTTAGCCACAACACATAGCCTTCAACTAAAATGACATTATAATGATTGTATCAAATTGTATTTCAGATTTTTCTTATAGTTTGAAATGTTATGTTCTTAATATAATCTGTGTATAACTGAATATTACTATTTGGAAATTCTCTTCATATAACTTGAACTGATCTCAAATGGTGTCTAGTATGTAAATAAATCACAGGTCACCACTACAAATGAATTCACAGGCTATTGGTATTTCAGTTCTTTGTCACTAATGAATAGGAAATTAATTATCTTCAGAATGCCAGCACATGTGCAAGCTCTTTTATTGTTAAAAGCTGCATTTTCAATTGCATTTCTTTCTACAGTTCTCTCATTTGCCCAATTGCTGTTTTATGCCTTTGTAGTTCAACTTAAGTTGTTGTTTTTATAGACACCCTAATAAAATCTGTTCTTGATCTACAAGAGAAGGAAATAATTAAAACCAAATAGGGAAACATGAGTTTCTGGGTGTATAAATAGTTCCTGGGTGTATAAAAGTATAAACAGTTATTTCTGCTTATGAAACGATGGTAGAATAACTATTTAGAGCATACAGCAAATTAAACAGTGGAATAAATATGAGGCCAAGTTATGACCCACTTTCTAAGGCCTATGTTAATAGCACCGATGTTAAAAAAATATATCTCTATTCTTCAGTGTATACACACATACATATGTAGAGAGGTAGGGGAAGGAAAAAGAGAAGGTGAGACTTTTCTTACATTTTTTTTTAAAGGTAAACAAATATACATAAATTATACATGACGGTACAAGGAGCTGGGCATGAAAGCTTTCATTAATAAAAAATCACATCATAACCAGAAGATAGTAACCTTTCCTTCCTTCTCCAGTGTCCTTCACACAGTCATACTTTTTGCATTAGTGGGCCATTGAAAGAGTGTCTCCTCAGTGGCCCAGTATGACACAAATACAGATGAAAACCGAACCATCTGTAAATAAGAAACTTCTTATTAACATTTGTAGATGTCATGATTATACCCAATAGATATGGTTAGGGGGAAAGAAGATATTTTTTTCTTGAATTTAAGGTAGTTAATATCAATCCATTTATTGAAGAAAAGAGGAAAAAATAGTTTTGGTATGATGTTGCATACATGATAGTCCATGAACTGTGTAAGAAGCAAGGATTTTTGTGGTTTATATGTTCTGGACCAGCTGCATGGATGCGATAGACTTGGACAAGCTTTCAAACACAGTGCTATGGGGAAAATGGGAGGGGAGGAGGGGATTTAGGGGCTAAAAATGGCCTGGTCAGGGTTCCCAGTCAGGGTGGGGGGAATTTCTTGGAGAAGGCTATCGCTTATCATAATTGAAGAAAAAAGCAAGTGCAAAGATTGCTAGAATACAGCCTTTTTAGCTTTAGGCTAGGACTTTAGTAGAGCAAGTTCAGTTCTCAGAATCCAGGTAGAGCCTGCAGAAGTCTTCATTTTGTTATAGGTCTACTCATTAAGGATGTGTTATGACAATTTATACCAACTGATGATCTGTTCCTGTGGCTGGATCCAGAAATGCAGCCACGTGTGATTTGTGGTGCTGCACACATTTTTGCAGCACCACGAACTGGACCTGTTGCATGATAAACTGTGGCAGCACTGCTAATTTGCAGCATTGGGCAAAATTTCCTACTGGGATTTCTGATGAAATGCAGAGCACTTAAAAAAAAAATCAGGACTTGATTACGGGCCAGAGTGGATAGAGGAATAGCTACAACACTTCTCCCTACTTTCATGTTTCACTAACGTTGATTCCATATAATTTTGATTCATGTTTGATTGCCATCTCAATTGGAGATTTTAATTTCATATTCTTATTGAAAAGACCTAGATCAGGGCTATCTAAATTGTGAATGACCAGGAACAACGTGCCATGTGGGCTGTGGGTCCTCGACCATGCTGCAGAGGTGGGCCTTGCAGGATACCTCCTGGCATGCAGCTAACACTAGCCATGTCCTCCCATGCTGTATCATCTACGGGCACAGAAGGAATGCTGAAAGAGGAAGAAGGAACCTGAAGACCCTGGCTGCCACATCAGCAGGAACAATGGAAGGCATGGTGGCTGGGCAAGAGCCTGCAGTCCATGTGTTAAGCCCTTAAAGGCTGAATGTAGCCTTTGGGGTTTCAGTCTGACAGCCACCCCTGACCTAGACAAAAGATTAGAAGGAGAGTTTGTAACCAGTAATAGAAAAATATTGTGTTTTCTAAATTGCACCAATTCACAAATGTCTTTGGGGAGCATGCCTCAGGCACAAAGGGACCTATAATCTTCAGCTTCAGTCCTGCAACTGGAGATATGTAGGTGGAGGGATGTATCCATGTAGATCCAGTCCAGGATCAAGTTCCAGGGACAAGAGGGAGATGAAAAAAGTATATAAATGAAAGCAATATAATTAGAGCAGTTATAAACTGGACTTCTTATTTTGCTGAACATCCAATAAATAAAAAATCAGTTTAATTCTGACTCAGAAAAAAACCTAAAGAATTTTGAAAATTCTCATTAAAAAATTAAATTCACAAAAAATTCCCCACAAATTCTCACTAACATACAGAACTTGTATACCAGATATTTAAATACAATATTTCCCAATATTTGATTATATATACAGCTGATCACCATTTCTCCAATGTAATGTTTTTTTTCTAACAGAAAATGCTGTTTCATCAAAACCCCAAATTATAGATGTGTTTTTTACTGTTTTATACGAAAGGTCTTATATAAACACTTTATATACTTTACTTTTAATGTATTTTTATTACAGATTATTTAAAAGTCATATATTTCCATCTATTCCTCAAACTAGCTACTATTACTTCTTAAAAGATTTCTTATAGGAGCCTCTTTCTTAAGTAGAGAAAAAGACACAGATGTGGGTGGAGCATTAGGGATGGCAAAAGAGCTAAATAATTAACCGTAAATTAAACTGAGGTTTTTTAAAAGTTAATGAGGTGTTTTCCAGATTAATTAAGGCTTGAACAGGAACTCATAGCATAGATTACATAAACATACTACAAGACAAATGGCATAGCACATGGTCTTTTAATGCACTATTAAATTGCAACTGTCCTGGGTAAAAAAAAAAAAATACACAGAGACTGTCAGGAGAACCTAAAGTAATACATCATCTTCTCATACATAATAGTTGCTTGTCAACATAGAACTACATACATAGCAATAGTTCAAGTTAAATACTAATTTTTCAATTGTCATTGCATCCTTTATGAATTCTCTAGAATGGTATATATAATTAATTTACATGAAATAAACATGTATAGAAGTATAATTCACAAAACACTTATGTATTTGGTAAACATTTTAAAAATTTACTTTAAAAGCTAAAATGCATACAAATTTAGGTAAGTGTAATGACCATGCATATTAATTGAAAAGTAGTAATACAATGATTAAAAGTATAAAGTTGTTATTTTTAACAGGAAAAGATACCAATGGATACGGCTCTAGTACATGGGTTTTTTGTTGTTCCTACTTGGAGTGCACTCTGTCACTTTGAAAGTTATTAAAAATCTTGAGGTTTAAATCTCTCCATTTATAAAATGATTAAAATACTTGATCTTCCTCAAACCACTACAACAAGAAATGAATAATCTTTGAATATTAATGTACTTTGTTTTTATGAGACAAGAAAAAAGTAAAAATTTAAAAAGAAAAGCAGAATAAATAAATAAATCAATAAATAAATACAAAGAGATTATTTTTCATTTCCCATCCATTACTTTAGAAAGGGTGTGTGCAAGTGTTACACTCACATCACCCTAAACTTTGTTAGAGCAGTCTAAATGCCTGGGTGTGCAGGCACTCGCAGGTGTTAGGCTGTCCTAAAAATGGTGTGTTCAATCTAAAGTTAGTTATTGTCAGCTGAGAACTAGTTTTAGACTAGGTTTTATGTTGATGTAAGAATTTAATACTTTGATAGCTAGCAAAGTATTTTTGTTGTTGTTCTTTTGTTTTTGTAATACATTTCAACAGCTCCCCTTCGTTTAATGACATGACCAGCAGCCAACTCCAGTGAAGTGCTGACAGCCACCCTATGTTCAGTGGGGTTGCAGATAGTCAGCATGTGGCAACCACTATTATAATACATTATAATTTATAAAATAAATAAATAAATAAATGGGTGTGTTGGCTACAAATGTCCAATTTGGGATCCTTAAAATTCTGGTTTATTAGGCAGATTGAAACACTTTAATGAAGTCAAATAATTGAAACACTGTAATGATGTCAAATCATAAACCTTGGGGCTGGTCTCCTCACACAGACACGTGTGCACACACAATAGCGAGCTACAAATGTTTGTGGGGGGGAATACCTATCCCACAAGTGCTGGAGTCTGCCATCAATGGCCAGTCAAGGCTTCTTCCAGCATGGTGTTATCCTCCAGAAGGGGGTCACCAGCTGGTCCTTCTGGCTGGACAGGTCGGGTGCTGGTCAAGTTGGAGATCAAGAGGGAGCCCATAAGGGTCACTTTTCACTGCTTTTTATGTGTTCTTGGCAGACTTTGGTGACTCCCCAGCTTTCAGGTTTTCCCAATCCAGGAATTGTTGACCCTCGTGTGACTTCCCTCTTGGTGGCTACTGGATGGCATCTGTCAGCCCCACGGGTCGTCCGCATGTACATGCAGGTTTGGGAGTCTGTTGATGAATTTTATTAATTTACCGCTGTCATGAATAGGGCTCTGGGAGCGGTCAATCTAGAGATATTCAGCTCCCAAAGTTGGTCCCTGGCATTAATTAACTCAGACCGGGGCTTCTAGCCCTTGAACAGTGACGTTTAGAGAATTCCCAGTTGCTACATTGTCTCCTATTGATTTCTTCCGTTGGTTGATCTGCGGTTTCCGTAGGTGTTAATTGCTGCTTGTTACTGAAGCTTGCTACTGTGTTACACATTCAATCACTGATTCACTTGCTCTTTCAGGGGCCTGCCTGATACAGGGAAGTGGCGGTTTGATTTCTGCCCTTGTTAACATTGTTTCTGTGTATAACTTACTTCTAAACCTAAAACACATTTAGTTAAAAGGGGAAGAGTATAAAATATAAGCTACAAGAGTAATGCCATGGCACACAAATAGATAAAAAAAAATACCAAAATACAAGGTGAGATACAAAATGCACACATACAAACTTTAAAACATAATTCCTTATCTTATAGTGAAAGAAAGAGGAAGGAAGAAAAGGCAGAAGAGGAGAAACATATCCAAAGAGGGGAAAGCAAATGCATGCAAGAGGAAAAGGGGGCTTTCAGCTACAGGTGAATCATGAGTACTGACTGAAAAAAAAATAATGATATAGTTTATGGAAATTGTATTCATTTACTCTGGCAGTGGGCAAAATACAGCCTAGGAGCCAGATCTGGTCTATTGTGTGGAGTCCACCGCTGCCCCTATAATGTTCTGCATGAGGCCAAGCCCCAGTTGCTCCAATCTGGGGCAGTCCATGCTACGTTGCTACCTGCAGCCACCCCAAACCTACCAGACAGCATTGCTCTTGCCCTGGTCAACAAGCACAGTTTACCAGTGGGGCTGCTGCCACAGCTGCCTGCATACAGCTTGGCTCTCCCAGCCTCCAGAAGCTCCTCCTCCTTCCATACTGTGCTGCTCCAGGCAGCAAGTAATGCAGGGAAGTCCTGGGGATGACTTCTAGGCATCAGATGCTCAGTGAGGTGGTATGGAAACTGTAGCTAGGAGGCTCTTTCCCCAAAACACCAGGCTCCAGCTCCTGGCTGTCTTCCACACCCTTGGCCCACCCAGCATGATGAGCTAGAGCTCCCTAGCCAGTGCATAGGCAGCCCCCCACGCACATGCTCACACCCACACCACACACCCCACCAGCTACCCCCCCACACCTATCCCAATGTACCCAGACCTCCACACTCTCATCTTCCACACCTAACCCATAACACCCCCACACACCCCCATACACCGAGCACCTGAACCTCACACCCCCAGACACACACCCCACCTTCCCACATGACAACCTCTCAACACCCCTCCCACATATACATCCCTCACATATACACAGTATACAGAAGTAAGACTTTATTTTGAGCTATTATGCAATTGCCTCTATATACACCACTCAAAAAGCATAAATCAGGACAAAAATATTTTTGTAATAAAATATGTTCTAGTAGAAGTGTGTTTGTTAGTACATGATTTCTGTTTTTTTATGTATAGCTTGTTGAAATGATGTCTTCTGAAGGATTTTGTGTGTGGCCCTCAACAGCTCACCGAAACTCATTAAGTGGCCCACCAGAGAAATTATTTCCTGCCCCTGATTTACTCTGTCTGATGTAGAAAATAAAGTAATCTTACAGGACTTTCCTTTTAAAAGTGCAGGTCTATTAACTTATAAAAAGTTTAATTTTACTTTGACTCCATATTCCATGTGCCTCAGTTACAAAACCAATAAATTGATATTATAATAATTAATTTTCCTCATAGGCAGACAAGGTTCTTTGGGTGAATCTTATATCTTTAATAGTTTGTTACCAGATTTGCCCATTACTTTGGTGTGTGCTCATTTCAAGGATACATTTCTAGGGTCTTGGTAATTCTGTCAATCTGCTGCTTGTGTTACTTGTGTTTCTATATGGAGCTGTATATCTCCCTTCTGCAAGGCCTCACCCCCCCCAATGGAGCTATATTGCAGGACTCAGTTTCAATGGGGCTGGGTTCTTCCAGTCACCAAATCAGTCATACACACAAACACACACAGATTAACGTGACACGTCTGACCCAGCCGGGTTGATCAGCATGGACAGGCTGACACCCTCATATGCCAAGAATCAGTTCATCAGAGCAACAATAAACTGCAGTCAGACACAAGCACACAGGTAAACAGAATCCCTCTGAATCCAGCTGGGTGTCCAGCTGACACCCTCATGGGCCAGCATTCAGTTCATAAGGGCACATTTGAGTCAAACTAGATCAATCAGCTTGTACAAGCTGATCCCCTTATGTGTTTCAAACTCAGCACGTCCCAATCTTTGGCCTCTTGATGAGCAGACCCCACAGTATTTTTGGGCTTCACAGGGATCTTTAGCTTAGGTAAAAGAAGCGTTGCTGCAGAACACGTGAGGAAGGAGAAGTAGAGAAGGAAAAATATACCCAGTTGCTACCAGTTTGACTATAAAAGTTATTTATTGCTAAGCATATGAAATATATAATGGTACTAATAGTAATAGACATTCAAAGGAAAAACAAACACAAGCAATTACAATACTACCCTGGTTTCACTAAGTATTTGGGGAAACTTAGCTCAAACTTAACTAATACAGTTCAGGTTCAGAAATTTATGCCTAGAGAGAAAAGAGATAGAGAGCGCTGGGATCTCAGCAGTCCAAGGTACTCGGGTCTCAAAGCTGACAGGTAAAGTTCCTAGCACAATCCTTGAAGGGAGACGATATGTTCTTCCAGCATCCCGAGAACAACAGCGGGTGGTGTCAGCACACAATTTTTCTTCTTGAAGCACACACGCTGCTGCTTTTTTACAGATTTTTATACCCTCAGTTCAGCTGCTTCGAAGCATTCTCAATAGTGTAAATCATTGTCTTTTCTATTGACAAGGGGTTATCTGGTTTGGAACATCTCAACAAACTGATTGATAATCAGGAGACACATAAGATTAGGGAGTAACCAGATACTTGGGAGCCAGCTTGAAATTCCTATGGATAGCAGATATACTGATGGGATATCTCATGGTTTCTTCAGAAACAATAGATAGCTTGCAGCATCAGGATTTTGGATTTTCACTTGTTGTGAACAAGCCTCAGCTTAGCATGACTTTTCCAGATCTTACTATAGTCTTTTAACAGACTTAAGGCAATTATTGGAGTATTTATAACCTTTGGGCAGGAGGACTTCCACCAGTCGTCCCGGGAAAAACATGACAACAACTGTGGTTAGGGCTCCAACGGGCTGGACACTGTGATGAACCCCTTTACCATTGTTCAAATGTTGTCCATACCCCCTCTGACTCGGTCTCTTGCCTCAGCATTCCCTAACCCAGCAACCGAGTTTTAGTCAATCAAGTTTAAATAGGCCCCCCATAGTGGGACCAAGGAATGTACAGCCCGAAATACCTATTAAACTTAGAGGTGTGTGTGTCTGGGGGGGGAAGTCCTTTGTAAATCCAGATTAGAACTGGTCTGATAAATGCTGAGCTGGGTGTGTCTGAACATGGGTTGATTAGCATTTGGAGCACAGATTCCCCATCATGCAGTGCTCCCCTGCTTCTCTGATCCCAGAATTCATTGCAATCTCTGCTTCAGGCTTTCTGTTTGCCATCTCTCATGTAAATGAATGGTCATCTGGTTCCATCTCGGATGCAAATGAGACCTAGGGCAGTTGTTTCACTCTTGTCACCCTTATCTGGAGGGTCTTAGGCGTGTCTCTCACTGCATCTTAATCAGTTTCATTTAGGTGAGGGGGGGGAGAATTCTTTGTTAGTCAGACAGACTGCATCCTGTGCCAGGGTTCCCAAGAACACAGAGATGTAACAAGTTGGAAAACAATTTTTAAACAAGCTTTTGGGTTCAAAAGCCCTTCATCAGGTTAAGGAAGTATCAGCAGTTGGTGTGTGCTCTTCCTGGATGGAATGAAAAGTAAAGAAGCCAGAGGCTGGGCTGGTATGCATACAAGATAGGCAGTCAGTGAAGATGTAAACTGAGGAGTCAATGGGTGAGAGACAGGCTGGGTCAGGGGGAGAGAGAGTAGGGGGATGAATAGTGGAGAAGTACCTGGAGAGTCGGATATCAGGCAGGTTATAATGTGTCATAAATCCAATGTTTATATTTAGTCCATGATTTTTAGTATTCAGGAGGCTGATGAAGTGGAGTTCATAGGCTCATCTCTGGGAAGTGTTTTGTAAGTTTCCTTTGAGGATCAGGACTGAGAGATTGGAGAGAGAGTGGTTTTCTTGTGAGAAATGTGCCCCCACGGGTAATTGGATATTCCTGTCTTTGAACGCACACCAGAAATCTATCATTCTGGTGCGCAGTTGTTGTTTGGTCTCTCCTACGTATTTTCCATCAGGGAATTTGGTGCATTGGATGAGGTATATCACATTCCTGGAGGTGCAGCTGTAAGATCCTGGGATGCTGATGGCTCTGTTGTGGGGTGTAGTAATTGTGGGGGTGGTGGAGATGTGTTGGCAGGTTTTGCATTTCTTGTCATGGCATGGTCCGGATCCATTTGGTGTGTTTTGGGCCTGAGGAACCTTGCTTCTGGTGATGAGGTTAGCGAGGTTCAGTGCTTGTTTGAAGGCTAGGAGGTGTGGCTCTGGGAAGATCTCTTTAACAATAGGGTCTCATACATTGGTCTCCAGTTTTACTTAAATTAAAGTAAAAAAGATGCAGGTTCAAACCCTGTCTGGTTGAGGAAGCCCTTAATTTAGTCCTCTGGATTCTAAGGTAAGTGACTTAGTAACTTACCTTTTGGAGCTAAAATACAAGAGGGCTATATTCCTCTGTCTTTTTTCATGCTCACGTATGTGTGTACATAGTTGTCTACATGTGCAGGGTTATAAATGCAGGAAAAGTAACCCCTACCTGTACATAATTGCCAATCATGCTATTTAGATGACTAAAAACTACCACTTATATGAACAAAAATATATTACCACCCCAAATCTATGTAAATCACTCCATATAATTTAAATGAAAATTAATGAAAAATAGATCTTTTTCCTTTATGAATATTAACACTCATTGGAGCTGTAGTGCTAATGTCCAGGTCATTGGATTTCTTGGTCTGGTCCCCCCCCTCCCTCCAGGACGATACCCCATTGTCATCCTGAGCATCTCACTGCTTGATGAATCAGAATTGGTTCTTTGTTTATTAATTATACCCCTAAATAATTTGACACTGGAGCTGAGGTGGCAAGACTAGTAGCAAGGGGTTTGTTTGACTATCCAGAGCTGGTCTGGTATATATTGTAAAATCATAGAAAATTAGGGTTTTCGTGCTGAAACTTGAGAACATTATTCCTTGTTCTGTCATCTGTCACCACTGAGAGCACCCTAGCTCCATCCACTTTGGAACCACCCTTCAGGTAGTTGAAAGTTGTTATTAAATTAAAGGCTGCTAACAAATCACCTCTCAGCCTTGTTTTCTGCAAACTAAGACAGACCAGTTTCCCTAGGCTCTCCTCATAAGTTATGTGCCCCAGCTCCCTAACCATTTTTGTTGCCCTCCACTGGACTCCCTCCAAGTTGTCCACATCCTTTCTATAGTGGAGTGCCCCAAACTGGATACAGTACTCCAGATGTGGCTTCACCAGTGCAATAGAGGGGAATACCCAGTCTGGTTGAGGAAGCCAGTAGAGGGGAATAATTACTTCCCTCTATCTGCTGGCAATGCTTTTACTAAATCAGCCAAGTATGCTGTTAGCCTTCTTGGCAATGAGGGCACACTGCTGACTCATATCCATCTTATTGACATGTAACCACCAGGTCCTTTTTTCCAGAGCTGCTGCTTAGCCACTTGGTCCCAAGCCCATAGCAGCGCATGGGATACTTCTGTCTTAAGTGCAGGACTTTGCACTTGTCCTTGTTGAACATCATGAAAATTCTTTTGGCCCAGTCTTCCAATTTATCTAGGTCACATAGAATCCTAGCCCCACCCTCCAGCATATCCCCCCCCCCCAGCTTGGTGTCATCTATAAAATTTTTAAGGGTCAATCCATCCCATTTTACAGATCATTAATGAAGATATTGAACAAGACCGAGCCCTGGGACACTCCGCTTGATACCAGATACTAGGGTTGTGCGAAATGACACCATTCCATTTTGACTTCTGTTTTGGCATTTTGGCAGAACATTGTTTCATTATGAGTTTTGTTTCATTTCGAAACCTCTGTTCCATTTTGTTTCCTCAAAACTGTTTCGCTGTTTCAACGCTGTTTGAACGTTTTGCCCATAGGCTATGGGGAAGCACAAAACTGCCTAGAAAGTTGTCGTTTCTTGACTGATTTGGATGACACTTACGGGGATAGTAGTCCCTTCTGGTTCCATGAAGTCTGCCAAGTTTCAAGGAGATAGGTGCAGGGGTTTCTGGGAAACTGGATCTCAAGCTGCTGACAGGCAAAACTCATGACATGTGACTTTGTGTGTGTGTGTTAAGGCATGCCCTCACTGGTGTTGGGACCTCTACATGATCCGGTAATGTGCCCCAATGATTTTTCCTCTTCCCCTACAGCCTCAGTCTGTTCCACTACTTTAAATGACAATAGGTAATAACTTAGTAAGCAGCACAATAGCACCAGCAGCATTTCAGGCAGCCAAACTGTCACAGACTAGAGCCTTTCTTTCCTTTCCTGCAGAAGCTTCTTCTCCAGCAGCTGCCAGAGAACTCTCTCTGCCAGCCCCAGCCCTGGGGCTTAGATGTGCCCAGGGCCCTGTGTCCTCCAGGTCAAGTGCTAGGGGTGTTGTTATAAGGACATGGCACTGGCAGACAAGGTCCTTTCCTTTGGTTCAATGTAATCTGGTATATTTTAGTAGACCAACTAAATGGCAGTTAGTTATAGAAATACATTTTAGCAAGCTTTTGGGTTGAAAAACCCTTTGTCAGGCTGAGGAAGAACCTGCAGTTGGTGTGTGTGCTGTTTCTGGATGGAAGGAATAGTAAAGAAGACAGAGGCTGGCATGCAACACAGGCAAAAAAGCCAGTCAGTGAAAATGGAAATGGAGGCATCAGAAGGTGAGGGACAGGCTGGGGTGGGGACAGAGGGGGATGTAGCAGTGCAGGTAAAAGTAGAGAGGTACCTGGGGAGTCAGATGTCTGGCAGGTTGTAGTGCGTCAGAATTCCAATGTCTATATTGAGTCCATGAGTTTCTGTACCTGCTACGTAGGAGGCTGATCAAGTGACGTTCATAGGCCCAGCTGTGAAAAGCGGTTTGTAAAATTCAAACAAGCACCAAACCTTGGTAACCTAACGTCATCACCAGAAGACAACTTCCTACAGCTCAAAACAGAAAACCTGCCAACAATCTCCAGTACCCCCACAAACTGCAGACCAGAATCTATCAAAGACAACAATACCCAACTACCTGTAGGGGCACATTCCTTGCTCTTCCTCCAGTCTCTCAGGCCTGATTATGAAAGGGAATTTACAAACCACTTTTCACAGTCGGGCCTATGAAATTCACTTCATCAGTGACGTTTTTTCAAATAATTAAAAGTTACACTTTTTCTTCAACGCGTGGCTTAATTCAGCAAATGGTGTCAATTACCCACCTCTAGGAAATATATTTTGCAGGGATTCAGATTTTTAGTCAGACTTCTGTCTCCCATGCAAATAATATAGGTGACTTCTGCTTTTAGCCCAGTGATTGGTACCAGGTACCAAATCATAGAGAAGGGGTGGTAAAATGTGGCATATGCAGGCTTTCTTCACTAAGGCATGCTTTGCAGTTACCAGTCATATCTTGTGAAGAAAGTGGAGAAAAAGTTGGGTGTTAGATAACCATATCTATAATGCAGGGCTTTTTCTTTTGATCCCTCTCACAAGAGTTAGATTACTGAACTCCATCTCTTTTCTAAGTAATGGGAGGGAAGTGCATTCCATTTGGGTCTCTGAACCTGGCAGCTGTACTGTGTCCACTGGTGCGTGGATGATTCTTAAAAGCGTTACTTCAGTACTAGTCTCACTGAGATCAATAGACCAATATAACCTGTGTTCAAAGGTGAGCAAGTTATTAAATATTTTCCTTGTTTGGGGTCTAAAAGCACAAATGGGGAAGATGCAGGAATTGTGGCTATAAAATGGACCAAAATATATCCTATTTCCATAAGTTTTCAAAATATTTAAAAAATCTTTTTTGCCTATAAGTAGCCACACACAAACACAGCTGTCTTTTTGTTTTGTTTTGTTTTAAAGTTATTTCTGGAGTGGAAGGGTTGTCAGTTAATAACATCTAAAAATTACATGAAAACAGCTGTTTGATAAATGTGTATGGAAATGTTCCACTGTTCACAAGTGAATCAGAATCCCTCTTTATATGTCAGGTGGCAATAGTTAAAGTGAAGACAAACAACTTATATTTGGTGAAGGGGGGAAATCAATGGATGGATGAAAGGAAAGGGATGTTGATAAAATGAGTTAGGTTTAGAGAATTTTTTTGAAGCAGACTTTTAAATAAATATGGTTTGGCCAAGATTATATTAGTCCAGATCAGGCAGTGACTCAGATATAGAATGAATATCTGGATGAGATTTTTGAGCTTTGTGAATGAGTAGGAAAAACTATATCTTACCAATGTTATGCAAAAAGAATCTGCAGATTTACTTATTCTGAAAGTGAAAACCTAGAGAAAGTTCTAAGTTGGAGATGACACTCAAGTTATGGGCCTGAGTGACAGATGGGATGATGGGACTGTTCACAGTGTTCAGGAATGGAGATAGAGAAAATTACCAGTAGGACACACAGAAAGTTCTGTAACTGCTGTTTTGAGCTTGAACATGTGGCCAGGCACTCATGAGGAGACTGAATGGGTTTGCAGTCTAAATAAAATAACTACCTCTGCAGCTGAGAAGTAATGTAATGTGATGAATGCAGCCGGTGCTTCCATTCATGGGCAGATCTAAGATTTCAAAAAGAGGGATGTAGATAATGCAACTGGCACCGCAGGTGTGGCTGCAGCCACAAAACCTCCCTGTCTTGCAGACAAATTGCTCCACAACAGCATCTGCTGGGGATTTCTTTGAGTCCCAGAAGCAAGAGTGACTCCCCTGCTGCCCCAACCACCCACCCTACTCTGGACACCCCATCCCCTCAGTTACTCTGTTCCCATTTATCCCTCCCCCTCTCCAGCAGCAGGTTCCTCTGAGTGTAAGAAGGGGGGAACCTCTTGCTGCTGCCGCTGCCCCACAGCTGCCCCACCAACAATCTCCAGTTGGGGATTGCTGGGAGCCAGCAGCAAGGGGTGTGGGGCTTAGCTGGAGACAGCAGCACCAGCAGGCAGGTCCCCATTTCCAGTGATTACTCCCTACCTGTTTCCCCCATCTGTCAGCCACCGGGTGAGGGCAGGCACTGGAAGGCAGGGACAGCCCATCAATGCTGCCATCCTATTGTGTCAGGAGGAGCAGTAAGCTAAATCCAACCGTTCATGTAGGTTCTTAACCTGCATACAGGACCTTCACCTAATGCAGGAGGTATACAGTCCCACAAGGGGAATGCCTTTCTGGACTTGGTGTTGGCTATAAGGGAGGACCTGGTAGGGGAGCTACAGATTCATGGTCACCTTGGGGACGGTGACCACCAATCAATCGAATTCACCATACGGTGTAGGGTGGGTAAGATAACTAGTAGGGTGGAAGTGCTTGAATTTAGGAAGGCTAAATTCAGTGTGCTTAGGAGTCTAGTCAATGATGCACTGCAGGAGAAGAGTATTGGTGAGATGGGAGTCCAGGAAGGGTGGATGTTCATAAAGGAATTGATCCTTCAGGAGACTATCCCAGTATGAAGGAAAAGGGGGAAAGGAGCCAAAAAACATCCTTGGCTAAACAGGAAAATCCAGAGGAGCTTAAGGGCAAAAAAGAAGGCATATAGGCAGTGGAAGCAGGGGGAAGCTACCAAGGAGGAATATATCTACTTGGCCCACACTTGCAGGGAGGCAGTTAGAAAACCCAAAGTAACTACAGAGATGAGGCTGGCAACACAAATTAAAGACAACAAAAAGACTTTTTTTTTCTTTTTTTTTTTTTTTAGGTAAATAGGGAGTAAAATGAAGGTGAAGAGCATCATAGGACCCGTACTAAACACAAAGGAGCAATTAGTGACAGAGAAGGGGGACAAGGCTAAGCTATTCAATGAGTTTTTTGCCTCAGTTTTCATGAACAGGGCTCAAGATAAGTCTCCTAATGGGTTCTTAGATGGGCATCAAATCATAGTGGACTCCAAGGTGAACATGAGTCATCAGTGTGCTGAAATCCTCAGCAAAGCTAACCACACTTTACCAGGCATCAGCAGATGCATGACAAATAGATCCAAGGAGGTCATATTTCCCCTCTATGCGGCATTGGTCAGACTGCAGTTGGAGTACTGTATCCAGTTTTGGGTGCTGTAATTCAACAAGGATGTTGATAGACTTAAGGGTCCAGAGGAGGTCCACTCATATGGTTAGGTGCTTACAGGACAAGCCCTGTGAGGAAAGACTGAGGGACCTGGACCTCTTCAGCCCCCACAAGAGAAGGCTGAGAGGTAATCTGGTGACCGCCTAGGCTGAGAGGTGATCTTGTGGTCACCTACAAATTCATTAGGGGGACACAGCAAGGGATTGGAGATGCTCTGTTCACCAGGGCACCTCTTGGGTTAACAAGGAACAATGGTCACAAACTGACAGAGAGAAGATTTAGGCTAGATATCAGGAAAAAATTCTTCATGGTAAGGGGGGGCCAAAATTTGGAATGGGCTTCCAAGGGAGGTGGTACTCTCCCCTACTTTGGGGGTCTTTAAGAGAAGGCTGGATAGGCATTAGGCTGGAGTCATCTGACCCCAGCACTCTTTCCTGCCTAGGGAGGGGGTCAGACTTGATGATCTGTTAAGGTCCCTTCTATCCCTAGCATCTATGAATCCTCAGCCCACCTCAGCATATCACATAACCATTCTCCACTTCTGAAGGCCTTAGATTGAGGGTGGGGGGGGGAGGAAGGGAAGCCAGAGGAGTGGACAGGGATCAGGTACCTTCCTGCTGCCAGTGCTGCCAAGCCTGGCACCTCATGCAGCCAGTCCTAGCAGCCCCACAGTTGGAGCAGGGCACAAGTGGCTTGGGGTTTCTCCCATCTCCAGTCAGTGGAGGATAGCGGTGGCAGGGGGGCAGGCACCCCTTTCTTCACTGGCTTGGTCTCCCAGCAATGCCTCCCCCAGCAATGCCTCAGACCCCTCAAGGGACCCAGGAATCTGCTGCTGTATGGAACTGGAACTTCTGACTGGTGAGGTACACTGTCCCATGTAATGGTGCCTGTATACCCCACCTGGCTCTTTCCCTTACCTCCATGAATAGATGTTAACTATTGAGATAACTAAGAATTAAGTGGTTGATTGGTTATAGTCTATTGATGTTTCTAATCAGGAAGAGCTAAAATGGCTAGAGTTTTTGTCTTGCAGAGTTGAAACAAACTATTGGTTGATACAGGCAAGTATAACAATAGAACTTCAAGTTCTCTACATAGACTTGAACATAGTTTGTGGATGAAATGTTCCTTACATAATCACTATTTGTAATATGTTGTTGGCAATGATAATGGCTTATGTTATGGTAGCATGTAGAAATCTTAATTATGGATCAGCACTTCATTGCACATATATGTTCGCAATGTCCTCATAATAAATTGAAGAACCTTGTGATAGCTCTAGATTTTTTTTTATTATGTTTATTTTTCATCTTTGATTGTACGCTGCCAATACGTCTCAGTGAGGATGGCTTCCAGAATTTTAACTGAGCATCTATCTGACTCACAGGACCATTAATGGAAGCTTTTTTAGTACTAGGTCACTAGTTCAATTCCAATGCAGAGCCTAAATAAAAACATGCTGGAGGTATCAATCCAGTTCTAGGCAGGTGTCCAGCTCACCGTTATCCTAACTAGCACTTATTGGCACCCTCCTTGACAATCTCAGAGGAAATACAAAGGAGTGAATAGAAATAGCTTTATTCCCTCTGTATTAATGATGGGCCCTCTGAGCCAAAATTGATCCATGCTGGTAGAACAGTGTGAAAGAGATTACTTAGGCTGTCCCTGTTTGGGGTTAGAAGACTAGTATCAAAGTCTGTAAGCCAGCACATTCATAGAAGCTATACTGAAATGTTTATTTTAACACTATGTTTTAGACACTGCTGCATTTTCCTTTTTCCCTAACAAACCTTTTCTTTACTAGCTTATTTTCTCTGATGGTAGCTGTGCAATACTGTTTACATGTTTATTTCATTAGAAGGCAATGTTTCTTTCTTTAATAAACTTTCTTTTGATGTTCTTTTGGAGAATGCTGCTGTCAACAATATCAGCTACAGAAATTTCAATGGTAGAGTGACTAAAGATATCTCCATAAAGAAAAGTCTTTTGGCTGAATAGTTTTTTTCTGGTGAAACACTCAGATGGTAGTCAGGGTCTCTGGGATTAATTTCTTCTAAATCATCTACATTTCTTTCTTATAGGTCTTATCTGGATAATGCAGCTTGCTGATTCAGTAGAGTGTTGCTGCTTACAAACCAGTCAGGATAGCACTTAAATTTATTTGTAGGGTGGGTGGGATACTTACACAAAATAAAATGCTTCCCTTTAGAATATAGTGATTTGCTCATTCACATATTAATAAAGATTATGACAAAATTTTGTTCTGTAATTCATAAAATGCAAAGTATGCCTTCACTTAATTTTATTAACAATCAAGAATATTGAATATTATTTTAGTGGAAAGAAAGACAATTCTAGGAAAACCTCTACGTCTACAGGAAGAAAAGGATTTTGGTGCATAAAGGTCTCTTTGTACACCCTTACTAATGTTGACCAGTTCCTTGTCATGTGAGAGTAGTTTCACTATTGTGTTAAGCCTTATTAATTAGGGTGAAGTTACATATTACATTAAGACCATACTAAATCTGTGGCATGCTAAGCAGTGTTAAACTTAGAATGTGTTGTAAACAATCACATGTTAAGGGTTTTTGCAATTTCTTACCTTCACAGTGCTGACTTGCCACTAGGGCCAGGCACAGACAGTCAAAAATCCCAAGGTTGAATTGATTCAGTCTTTGCAGGGTAATTTAAGATGAACAGATTAAATTGAAACAGAAATGAACAGACATGTATGTTTGATTCAGGAAATGCAGCTACATGCCTAGAGTGGCTCAGGCCAGAAGCTGAGGGGCACTAGAGCGTGGCTCTCTGTCTGTGTGTTCACTTCCTCTTCCAGCTGCCCCCAAGGTCTCTGGGATTTCCAGTCCAGAATTACAGCAGCAGGACTCTGCAGGGTTGCTCATCACTACCTCTTCCAGCTTCCAGGTGCCTCTGGAATTTGTAGTCCACAGTTGCAGTCAGCAGTAAGTTTGAGCAGGGGATGGGATGTTTAACCTCCCTCCCTAGCCACAGACTCTTGCCCCCCTCTCCCCTTGTCAGCCAGCCCTCACTGCTCCAACTAGGGAGTAGAGGTGCAGGGCCAGCCCTGCTCTCTGGAGCAGAAAGCACAGCCTAGCCCAGCCCAGGGATCCAAAGTATGCTGGGGGTCTATGATGTAACTTGAACCAGGAAGGGGTCTGGGACAGAAGTTTCATAAACCATTTTGACCCAAATCAGTTAAGTCTGATATGACATTCAACTAGGTTTATCTTTGAAAATGTCTGAAACTGGTTAGACTGATTTATGTGCACTGAGCTTCTGTTTTGTTACAGGTTAAAACCAGTTTCTGATCACTTAAACTGCTTTATGTGTAATTTCTGTCCCTAGCAGAGAGGGCTGGCAAGCAAGGGTGCAGCTAGGATTCAGGACACCTAGGCTAGGGACAAAAGTTACACTTATTGCACAGTAAGCATGCAGACAGCACTGTACAGCCATAACCGAATAAACTGTCAGGACATATAGAGCACCAAAAAAATGATGGATCCTGCTCTAAAATAATCCTGGATGGATGTGGTATCAGATTTCAGCACTGTAACTTAGAGTGCCATTAGAAACATCTGTACCAGATCCCATCATGACTTACATTAGATCACATTCCACTGGAAGCCCATGCGGCTTTGCAGCACCCCACTCACCCCGCTGCCAGGGTGGCGCTTTAGTCTCAGCCAGAGCTCCTATGGTCCGCACAAGTGCTGGGCCAGCTCCGCCCCTGGACTCTCAGTGACCTGAGGTGGTAAAATCCCTGTTTACAACATCCCTGTTGACCCCACTCCCTGCCATTCCCTCTGGCCAGCTGTGAGCCACTGTCTTATTATCACTCAGTGTGCGGATTCCATCTACCCCATCTGGGCATTTGTAAGGATTGTAGCTCTTGATTAAGTGTTGTACTGTTTGCTATCCAAAATGCTCATCTTGTGGAGTGTTGTTTTGAAACATCTACATCCAGATGCCAGTCTGTTCAGCTTGACTCATAGATTTCATAGACATTAGGGCTGGAAGGGACCTCGCAAGATCATTGGGTCCAGCCCCCTGCCCAAGTCAGCTGGGGTCAAATGATCCCAGCAAGGTAGGCATCCAAGTGTTTCTTGAAAGTGTCCAGAGTAGGTGCTTGCACTACCTCCGGGGGGAGTCTATTCCAGGCCCTAATGCTTCTCTATCAAGGTTGTGCCCAATGGGGACTCCTTTGTTGTTGGTATAAAATGATATAGGAATAGATTTCAGACTGGAATATTCTGAATGATCATTTTGTTTTTATTCACACCACCTGTAACAGGCAAAGACCTCCAAGAGTGGTTGTGATGGCCACAGTTGTCACCCTGTTCATGTTGTGCCTTCAGTTCCTTAAGCACTCTCCCCTTTTCCTCATCTGCCATGCTTTGATATTAATAAGTACTTAAAAATGGCGACTGGACTTGAGAGGCTTGAGTGAGATCTCATTTACTCCTGAGCTTTGGTTGTTACTCAGTGCCTTAAGGGTGTATTATGTGTCTCCAACCACTCCTTACACCATGCCTATGCCTTGTAGATGTCATTGCACAATTACTCCCTTGTTGGGACCACAGTCTTTTTGGTCTCTGCCCCCTTCTTCTGGCTGCAAGCCTTCAGCTCTGGCCCACTGATTCAGGTTAGTCTTTCTCAGCCTCAGCATTTATTTGAAAGTGTCTCTGGGCCTCCAGCCCCTGTATCTCTCACTATGGGCCTCTGGTCCTGGTCTCTGCTCATCCTGGGCTGTTGGGCCTCTGGCCCTGGCTTTTGCCCTTCCTAGGCTTCTGGGTGCCTAGCCGTGTCTTTGTCCTGCTCTAGGTAGAAAGCCTGCTCTGGCCCTGCCTATGATCAGGGCTCAGCTGTGTTAAACACTTTACAAACAGAATGCAAGATTGTTCCCTTTCTCCCCAAAAACTTGTGTTTCAAATTGATAAGCCAGACAGGAGTACTAGATGAAAAAGCCTACTAACAACATTAGAAAAAGTATAAAGCTTTGTAGTTTTCATCACCATTTTGGATCTCAAATGTTCTTCCTTCAACCTGCCCAAGAAATGACTAAAGTAATACAGAAATGCTGTGTTTTGCGAAAATCATGACCAGCCAAAAACTTCTTCCAGGAGTTATGACTCCCCACTATCCCCATATGACTTACACTGCAGCCTTTTCTAACACCAAGTTATCACATATATGAAGTAACATATTTTAAGGCCAATGAACAGACTGGAGAAATTCACCAGTGGATCAGCAGTACTAGATTATATAGCCCAGGTGTTTTTCTAACCACGATTCAATGGTCCTCAGGCTCTCACAGTCAGAGGCATAGTTAATTGATTGAGTGCCCAGGGTGTTAGAACATGCCGACTATGGTAGCAGGGATGGGAAAGGTTAGGGACTTACTTCCCTGGGCTCTCTGCAAACTGCAGGCAGCTGATACTGCTGCTGCTGCCACTGCTGCTACTGCTGCTGTCGCTGCTGTAGCAGTGTCACTCTGGTAGCAGCAGCCCTGTAGTGCAGGAGCCAGTTCTGTTCACCTCCTCAATCTGCCCAACCCGCTCACCCCCAACCTCCCAGACATACTGCTAGATACGGGGCTATCACTATGGCCAGGCAGGGGCAGTGAAAGACTACCCTGACACTGCAAAGACTCCTTATGTGTAGGAATTGTAGCTGTAGCTGGCACCCAGAGCTGATGCCCCACTCTCCCCGCTCTAGTTACACTACTACACATCATCAACTCTGAATCACAGAGCTGCTAAATTTAAATGCTAGAAACCAATCTAGCTGAGATATTGATGAGAATATCTGTAGGAAGAGGGATATGATGTGCACACGTTTAGGAAGAGAAAGAAATGTAGTGAATGTTATAAGTGGAGTCTTAAAAATGTTATTCAAGAGCAGTTTCAGCATTACTATATAATGTCTAGACCCCAGGGGTCTATCAAGTAAAAGAAAAAAGTGGGCCAGAAAAATAGTATTGAGGGAGAGAGATGGAGAAAGTGTCAAATACATTGCTGGGATCCTCATATAATGAAAGCATTTCTAAAAGAAGCTAGATGAACAGACAAATGAACAGGTCAGAAAACAAGGTCTCAATCCCATTTCACTTTGCATGCCTGGATGGTGCATATGTAACCATGTAACTGAATTTAGGAACAGTTTGTGACACAGAATTCCCCACTCTAGCTTACTAAGCATCCTTAGTAGAGCTGTCCTCAAATCAGGTCATGGCAGGGGGCAACAGAATCAGCTAAGTATGTGCATAAGCCCAGGCAAGTCCCAAAATATCATGATGACAAAAGCCACAGGAAATGAAGCAGGCTTCCCACATTTTAGGCCAAGAAACTAGTAGTTAGTTCATGTGCCAAGGGAGCAGGTGACCTGGATTCTTCCTCCCTCACTCAGAGGAAGTCTGAACCTCTATTTCATAATTTATGGCAAAATGCTGTAAGCACCAAGCCATGGGCATTGCCCATTGAATCACAGGGACCATTTGGTTCAAACCCCTATATAAATGCAGCTTCTAAATTTTCCCAGCCCAATGCTTATCTAACCTGTTCTTTTTAAAAACAAGAGACCTCTCCAGCCCTTTTCTTGAAATTGTCCTGTTGGGCAGCTGTGATTGGATGATATGTGGAGCCAAGAGCATGCAAATGTGGTAGAGAGGGTGTGTGGCTTAATAAGATGACTATTCCCTGGATGGCTGTCTTCATTCTCCATTGAGCAGAAGTTTCCTACTACTGTTTATCCTTTGCATATTAAATACAAGGTGCAGTGGGTCACCCTAAAGGAGGATGGATAGAGAGGGTTTAGACAATGCCTGGCCTGAGACATAGTGATTTCTTGATAAAGGAGTGACTGATGGAAAATGGTATTTAGAATTTGAGTTTCCTCCTCCCTGAGCAAGTACCCTGGTCTCTTGGCTTTTGAGCTAAAAGGTGTCAGACCATTCTTCCTCTTACATTTTTCTCCTGACAGATACACACACAAGGCAATTCTATTTCACTATATGGGGAAATAGAATGCCAAACTGTATGCAACTGTTGTGGCTATATTTCTGCCACTGGCACATAAAGAGAAACAGGATTTAGCCCAAGACATCAAAAGCACCTCACTTGATAAAAAACTTCTGGTGCCTATTTAATCTGTGATTCCTGGGATTTATTTGTGTACTGTAAAAGTCAATCCCTTTTCCATCAGTTGGAGAATAGCTTTTGATATTTTAAAGAATAGCTGAAAGGTATTGCAAGAAGGTTGTTGAAAGATGTTGCTTGCTTGCTTGCTAACAATCTGTACCTTACAGATCACTGAAGTAGTCATTAGGTCTAACACTGCTGTCATTGCTGTCAAGACACAAGAATGATTTTTGTTAAGAGCAAGAGATTTTCCCCCATAAAGAGAAAAAAAGAGAGATGGCTGTAGAGTGGTTAAGCCATTTTGCTATAACTCTAGAGGTGAGCGTGCAAGCTATAATCTAGATTTAAACCAAAAGGTGCCCCAGACTTAAATAAGCATATGATCATTTGAGTGGGAGAGTCAAGAAAAGCAGATTTGCTGCTGGCTGTATTGCTCCTTTTGTGCTGTGATTTATAAATGCTGGGGTATCTTAACCACGCTAGGCAAAGGGTCATTATGATCAGCTGTACCTTTGACTTTGACCTGACAAATAGAAAATGTAGATGGTTTTTGAAGGAGGCAAAGCCAGTTTATTTCAGTTCTAAAGAAATGATGTATTCTATGGCAAAATAATCTGTTTTGAACCAGAAACACAGATCAGTAAAAATATAAATTTAGCTCTAGGTGCTAGAAAATATAGCAGAATGAGTAGAATTTGTTGGCATGGCCCTCGGCTGCTTCTTACTAGAGATAAGTTATGTTTAGTTTAGGGAGCCAGCCTTCCAGCCACTTCTCACCATGCTCTCTTTTTAGCGTGCTTAGTATATTGACCACAAATTCCCTTGAAAAATGGGATTATATATTATCATAACATAACTCTTAGGTCCAGGGCTAATTCTACTGATTGTGCAGAATGAGGTGGTTTGTTTGCTGTCAATCTGAAATTGGTACACTGTTCAGATAATTGCAGAGTGTAGAGTCCAGCTCCCATTCACTCTCATCCATCTCTGCTTTCATGTCCTTCCCAGTTTACATGTCTGAAAGCAGAACTAATGTGAAAGAAGCTAGTCTTGTAGTAGTTCCAATCCACCTGGTTGGAGCTCATGAGGTTGTACTTTGTACAGTATGAGAATTTGCTCTCAGTTTAAGAAATCTCATGATACCTTGTTCTCATGAGATTTGTATTCTAGTTCCCAAACCAAAGTGTATTAGATAGAAAGATGCAAAACATAAATTTTATGATGCTTTCATAGTTTCAGGAACTTCCTGACCTCCAGTGCAAGTTTTCTAATGGATTAACTGAGATCCAAGAAACTTTTCCTAAAATAACACACTATTTTTTTCCCCATGTTTTCCACAGCCTTTGATATTGTTACTAAAATAATTTAAGCCCACAGGTCCATTAAAACAAAATATCACATGATTGAATAAACAACTAAGACATACAGATTGGCAAATAAAACAAAAACATTTTTGCAAACTTTTTTATTAATTGTGAAAAAAATCAAATAATTGTCATCATTCTATTCAATGTTTGAAAAAAAACAGTAAAATTTATCAAGATATTGAAAAGTTTTCTTCTTCATTTTGATTTTTTTTTAGCAGATCTCTTTGAAAGCTATTCTTCTGATTGGAAGAGCATCTATAAACACAAAGGGAACAATAAACAGTTCCACTTATTCTGGCATTTATTTAATAATTAAATGAATATAGTATGACTCAAAATTTGTCTGTGTTCAATACTAAATTCAATACATTTTGGATCAGGGGCCAAAATGTAGCAAGTTTCTTCTCCTTAATCCTAACCAAATCAAATTAACTGAAGTGTCATGGAATATTGTCAGTGGGTAGGTTATTTGAAAAGACTCATCATTATATATGAGGAAGGATGGTGTTTTAAATTTAATTGCTTATATTTGTCTCGGGAGTCCTGGATTAATTTCTTGTCCCTTCCACAGACTTTTTTTCTAACATTAAGCAATCAAGTTTATCACTTCTGATATCATTTTCTGTATAAGCAAAATGGTGGTGCTACTGTTCCATTGTAGAGGATAAACTCAGTAAATTTTATAAAATGTTCAGAAGGGGTTGTGGTGGCCATACAAGTAGAAAGACTAGGACATAGATTTTTATTATTTTTGGCCTTCTTTCCCAATTCTCCATCTTCTTTATTTCAGTTATTTATTTTGGAATGTGTACCTGGAATGACAAAATTTAATTAACTGGCAATCTAAATTACTTGTACAATACCTATAGTACATGGGAATCTGAATATTGCATTTATGATATACACCTTTTATTTGCAAATTAATGTATTTATATATTTGAATGTATCATGCCTGAGGTTTTTGATGTTCTTAATTAATTAGATTATTGAACTGTTGTTTCTGAAATGAAACAATAATTTTCATTCATACATTTCATTCAATACCAGTGCCTTGTCACGTTATTCAGTACCATGCCACTTTAGAACTGTATTTATATTTTACCTTTACGTTCTATCGCCATAAAATATATTAAACAGAAAAACACTTCTGTGAAATAATAGAGAAATATTAGGTTGTATTTAGCACAGATCATACATGACTAGCAACAAGAAAATTAATTATGTGTCTTTTCCTTCTAAATTGTTCCAAAATGGAATTCATGGTAGCATTTTCTAGTGTGGTGACTTGCCAACACCTGGATGTCTAAAACACTATGGAAATTCTTGCTACATTTCGGAAATGACAGTAATATTGTTCAGCTCCAAATGGAAATTGTAGAACATAGGACACTAAATCATCTAGCAACACTAACATTTCTAGGCATACGATTGATGCCAGATTTTTGCTGGGGACCAAAATACATCAACCATTGTAGCCATTGTCATCAATCATGTCTGTGAAATGTTTACTATTTCTATGACTTACCAGTATGCAACAACCCTTGTGGCAGCAGGAAATAGAAGAGAAGCAAGAGGCCTCTGAGTCCCTAAATGGTGTTCTAGCAACAAGTCTAGAAAGATAGGAAAAGCAGGGAAGAATAAAAAAGGCTTAAAGTATAACTACCCTTCAGGTAATGGTTTTACCCAGGCCTAGTGATAAGCACTGGGAGTCAAGAAAGCTATATGCAGATGTAGATTGGTGGGGTGGGGGCAGTGGCATGGATCAGCTGAACACACCACAGAAGCAGCATCTAGGAATATTTCTTAAGTCCTGGAAGCAAGTAAGAGTCCCTCTCTTTCTTTACCTCCACACACAGTTGCATGTCCTCTCCCCTCCTTTTCTCTCCCTTGTCACTACTGCCACAGTCTTTGGATGGGCAGGGTCGGGTGGAGCTCCAGAGCCACTCCTGCCCACTACAGGTGGGCTCCATGTGGAGCCGGGCTCATCCTGGGACAGTGGAAGTCAAGTTCCTTCACATTGTCCAGTCCTCCCAGGTATTCTCAAATCAGGAACAGGTGCAGGGGAATCCATCTGCTTCTGTCACTGCTGCCCTTAGCTGAGCCTGGCTCTACATGCACCCCAACTGGAGCGGGGCCGGAGCAACTCTGGAGCCTCTTACCACCCCTGACCATGGGGCAGCTGGGGACAGTGGCAGAAGCAGGCAAGGGAGGTAGGTAAGGGAAGCAGAGTAGAAGAGACATACCACTGAGCATGGAAGGAAAGGAGGTGGGAGACTTTCACCTGAGAGACTTTAAAAATGTCCCCTGCTCCCACTCATGTGATGCAGACTGCCTATCCTGGTGTTTGTGGGGGCATAGGGAAGGGGGGCACTGTTATCACTGCAACCATAGAAACTGCTCTTTGTACCCCCCTTTTTGAAATCCTGCATCTTCCCAAGAAGTGAATAGAACATGGCCAAGTGAAAATGGGGAACATGCTCTGAAAAAGCTGGTAGCTTCCCTTTATGGTTCCCGCTCCCTCAATCTTTGAGCGTCTGGCCACTCTTGCTTGTTCTGATTGGCCTGAGAACTCTAGGTTTCAAAGGATGGTGTTCAGGTTACCTTTAAACCATTTAAAAGGCATTTAAAGGGTGTAAACCCATTCAAAGTACCCTCTAAGTCTACGTTCAGATGAGTGTGGCAGTTTGGTGTCTGTGGTGCCACGTCTGTGGCACCACATACTGCACATTCAAGTGTTCTCCATGCTGAGAGAGAGCAGCATGGGGGGGAAGGGTTAACCGCTGGATATCCAGAGGTCAAAAAACCCCACAGAAAAAAAAAAGCGGAGCAGCCTATGCAGGGTCAGTGTGCACCGATCAAAACTGGAGCTGGGCCAGCCGGAGCCGCACTTCAGCTACCAGCCAGGCTCCAAGTGGCAGCTTGCCACTGCTGCAGTCCCGGGAGGCCCCCAGAACCCAGGTTAGGCTGCTGGGCCCAGACCAGTACTGGCCCTATCCTGCCTTACCCTACCTGGAGTAACTTGTTGTGTGCCAGAGGGCGCATGGCACTTGCATTCCCTGGGGATAACTAGTAGCAGCACAAGGTACAGTGCTGCTAGTTTTTGCAGAGGAACCAAAAATCCACACTCATGTGGACATGGCCTAAGTGTTCTAAAGTTATACCACTTGGGGTGAGGGTTAGCTTCGAGCCATTCTACCCAGGTCAAGATAAGGTCTTTTCTAGTCTGCTCCACAGAGATAGTGATTAATTTGAAGTCCTCCAACATCCCAGGATGCATAGCTTACAGCCCCTTTACACCTCCAAAGATGGACTTCCAATTGTTCCTGCTTGTTTCCTGGGATCTGTGCATTTCTGTACAGACACCCAAGGTAACTAACCAATTGCCCTACTTTCTCAGGAAGAATGAGAAGGCTTTCCCTGTTGCCCGCTTTTGCTTGTGCTTCTTCCAGGTCACCTGCTTCTCCACTTACTTCAGGGCTTTGGTATTCATCTGCCTATGAACGTAATTTAAAGACCTCCTCATTATGTTAGTAAGCCTGTCTGTGAAGATGCTGAGACCCCTCCAAATGCATATGGAATAACATCCGCACACATGGAGCAATGTAGGCCACAAACATAATCCATAAGGCAAATAGTGCCCTTGTAAGGCCAGGAGAGCCATAACTTAGTGCTTATGAGGCAAGCCAGGTAGAAGAGGTACCAGCTGACTAAACTGAATTGGGGATCACTCTGGGATCCTGAGACAGCATCCCTTAACACTATAATTATTTCATCAAGGTATGGCAGGTGAAGAAAAGGGAGGGTACTCTGAGGAGCTGGAGTGGTGTCAGGAGTTAGGTGGCCACCCGGGGGTGTCATGGCTGCCCCTGGAGCATGGTCCTGCTACACTGCTCTTCCCTTTCTACCTCTTTTCTACATGAAGAACTGGGCATTTGTAGAAATCCTACAAGTTGAAGAGCTGGGCAGAAGATGCAGCATTTGAAAGGGCAGAGGAAAGTTGGCTCCTTTCCCCACCCAGAGTAGTAAAAAAAATTGTAGCCCTTGAAACCCACTTCTTGGTCTAGCATACGGAATATTTGCACTGGAAAAGGGCACAGATAGCCCTGCTTCCCTAAAGGAAAAGATACCCTACTTTTTCTTTTATGGTTCTGCTCAGTCAGTATCTCTCAGAGAGGAAAAGCCCCTAAGAAAGATCCCTTATTAATTAAGGGTTCATAGAAACACTTATTTCTTTCTATTGTTCTTTCTTTCATTTCCTTTTTCATATTCCTACTCATCAAATTAGTTTTTCAAAAATATTGGGTAAACTCTGGTCCTGGTGTAGTTATAAGGTGGTACCTCAGGAGCTGTGAAAGAATAACTCTCTATGGGGAACAGCTGATGAAAAGACACTGTTATATTCCCTACACTATTCCTCTCATTGCTTTGACCTTCCATATGACCATATTTACCCAAATCCAAGATGACTCTGAATTTAAGAGAATGCCCCAATAATTAGACTATATACATAGAAAAGTTATCAATTTATCATCCTTTTCCAAGTATTGAATTGAATTAATGATGGGTCATCTTAAATTCACCCCCCAACACAACTGCAGCAGGGCCACCAGGGGTGGGGGGCAGTAAGTGTGGGGACAGGTAGAGGGGGAAGCAGATAGTGGGGTAGCAGTAGGGCAACAGAAGGTGGAGCAGGCAGTGGAGGAGGGTCACGAAGCTTGCCTCTTGCCCCTGCTACCTATCCCCAATACCACTTGCCCACCCTGCTGCCTGCCCAACATGCCTATACACCCCCATACCTGCACCCTGCAGTGCCTGCCCCATCACCCACCACCCTGCTCCTTGCTTGCACTCCTGGCACCTGCCCCCACCAGTGTCTGCTCCCCCTCATAGCTCCCCTGCTGCTAGCTACCTAAACAAATTCTGTCCCATGTCAGCCTCCCACCCATCCCGCTACTGCCTCTGCCTTCCATCCTACCACTTCTGCCCCCGGCTTGTCTCCCCACAGCCTCAACCCCTGCCTTCCCCAACTCACTGCTTACCTCCAGCTTCAGCAGAGTTTAGTCCCCATTCCAAACCAGGGTGAAGGGCAGATGGAAGGGCAGTTGCTCAGGCTCCAGCCCTGCCATGCCTGACTCAGCCCTATAGCAGTGGCAGCTCTGACCTAGCCCTTGAGCTGGAGCCAGAGCCAGAGCAACTGGCTCTGGCTCCAGCTCCAGGGTAAGTGTTTAGGGGTGGGGGGGACCAGAAGCAGTGTTTGGCAGTGGGGGGTAAGTAATGGTGGGGAGGGGAGAGAGGCAGTGAAGGGAACAGGTAGGAGCTGCAGCTCCAACCTGGATCCCAGGCCAGGGTCAGAGTTAGAGCTGTAGCAGCTGCCCTCAATCCAGCCCCCTACAGCCTTGTCTTCAATCCAAGACAAGGGTTTTATTTCCCCATATTAAATGTGGGGGGACACCTCATCTTGGATTCAAGTAACTACAGTATCCCCCAAATGTCCAATATTATGAAAATATCATGAGCAGCTCATGTCAGCTGGACTGTATGTCTGTCATCCTCCTTCAAGTGACTCTGCATTTTCCACACACCCCCCACCCCATCACACATTTTCCTGAGTTCAAAAGCATGAATCATGATTCCATTAACCGAAGGTGGTTTTTTTCCCCTCCTGTCCATACCATTTCATCGTTCATGTTCTTTCTATTTAAATAACGCTAGTTTCCTTGAATGTACTTCTAAAGTAAAATCAGAGCTGGCATGTGGATTTTAGAGCACTTTAAAGTATCACTTCTTAAATCAAAAACTTTGGTCTCAGAGCAAAGCTTTTGAAAGGAGCCACTTCAGAGTGCAGACAGAGAACACTCTCTAACGCACACATTTCTGAAGGCTGATGAGAGCAGGGCTGGAACTCACAGTTATTATTCAAGCTGAGTAGCCTCAACATCTCACTTCAAGACAACCTGGTACCGTGGCAACAGAATGAAAAAACCTCTGTCTTACAGTGCTGTCCTACACTTGGTGCACCTGAACATTTCAGTCATTTCAGGAGTGTCAGGCTCAACCCAACCTGCAGTTCCAAGCTTAACCCTGAATTACTTTAAAAATATTGCTTACCCAAAGGAGCGGTTGGTGTCATGCACTAACTGAGATTAAATCCTCTGAAAGTAAAGCCAGTTTGTGGAGATTAGAGCTATATTGTAAGATGAAGTTTATACAAAATGTACAATAGTTATACAAAAACATGAGACCCATGTTATTTTGTTAGCACATTTGGGGGGGGGGGGGAGGGAGGGGTGTCTGTAATTCAGACAACACTCAATTAAATTACTCAAATTTGGACCAGTACTTGTACGTTGCATCACATGAAGCTCAGCTAATACCAAGAAGTGCTTCAAGCCATATGGATTTTAAAGCACTCATAAGAGACAAATTGTAAACAATGGGCACATCTACATGTGACACTATGGTGACTTAGCATCAGTGGGAGAAAACCATGATGCCACAGCTATGTCGCTGTAGCAATGCGCTACCTCATTATAGCACATTGCCATAGCAATGTAGTGTCTAAAAATAGTTGTGCAGCACGGGCTGTTACAGCACCATCTTTTAGTAGTTCCTAAAGGAAGTACTAAATAACAGTGCCACTGCCAGCCCAGGCCCCATGCTTCTGCTGCCCTGACATTGACCCCCAACGGCCCTGGCCACAGGACACCGGTGCAAGCTCTGTGCTCCTACCTAGCTGTTGCCATGCTCACTCCCACCCACTCACTCGCTGCCATTTGTCCTGCCATAACTGCCACCACCATTTTCCCACTTTCCTGCCCTCCACCACTGCTCTTCCTCACCTGCTGGCCATTCCAGCACCATGTGGTTCCCAGCTGCTTCATTGGACCCCAGGAGTCAGCAGGAGCTGACCTAGCTATCACTTCATGGAGCCTGCCAAGAATAATGGGGGTTGGACCAGCTCCCGCTGTGTTCTGTGGTGTCAGTTGTGCAGCTGGGTTGTGGTGCCGGAGTGGTGAACATGGCGGTGCATGGGGATGTTGCAGGAGAAGGGCAGCAGTGGCAAATATGGAGGGGCGGGAGTGGCAGCAAGGAGCATGGGACCTGTCCAGTGCCCCGGGACCAGGAGTGACAGGAATGTGGATCCTGGCCTTGGAGGAGTGCTGGCAGGGGCCCCGCCTGCCAGAGCAGGGGCTGTGAGGAGAGAATGTTCATAGGGTGAGTTCCACACCCCCCCACTGTACACATGTACTTACAGCCCCCCTCACTGCCATTCATGCAGACCCCCCACACCCCTCACCCACCCCAGCCACCCTTTCCCTCCACACTTGCCACAGCCCTCCCCAGCCACCCTTCCCTATACACTCACAGCCCCACAAACCCCATATCTACCCACACCACACATATCCACACACACACACCCACATGCTCCCTCACCTCATATACATACCACCCCAACCCCATACACACCCACTCCCCCACATCTATTCCCCCACACACACACCACACCCTCCTCCACACCCCACATACCCACAGCTCCCCACAAATCTATCCCCCCCCACAATATACAAATGTAAGACTTCATTTTAAGTTATTATACAATCACCTCCACGTACACTACACAAACGCATGTAAATCAGGACAAAGATATTTTTTGAAATAAAATTAATGAATGTTGTAGTAGATATTTGAATATAATTTGGCATTTTACTGATTTTGAGATGGCAAACTCCCTTGCTGAAAGGAGAACTTCTGGGAGCAAGGGGAGGGATGTCTGGTGCTGAAAGGAGTACTTTCAGAGGTTGGGGGGTGGGCCTTCTGGTCCCAAGATGGTGACCAGGGGGTGGGACACCTGTCAAGGGGCAGGGATACCCATGTGGCCCTCAACAGCTTGCCAAAACCCGTTAAGCAGCCCTCCAGCCAAAAGAATTGCCTGCCCCTGAATTAGTGTAATGCGCAGTAATGCACCCTGTGTAGATGTGTACTCTAATTCCAAGGTTTTACATTGCGCTTCTGTGTGTCCATGAAAGAGAAATGAATATCTTTGCAATGGAGTTTACCTGGACTTAGGTGCCTCATAGTGCAAAACTGAATTTATTCTAAGTATGTAAAACAAAGATAAACTCCATCACATAGGACAAAATTGGAACTGTGCACAAGTGATTGTAGCTATTATGCAAAATAACTATTAGTGACTTTGACACCTAAAAAACTATGCAACACATGTGTATCCTAGCTGGGAAGAAGCCTTCTTCCTTAAGGGACTCTCAATTTTAATCATAGCAGAACGTCCATTATGCTACAACTAGAAAAGACTTTGGCCCAAGGATTTCTCTTTTAGTGACAGGCAAGGAGCAGGAAAGAAATAGAAATATATATTGTTGTTTTTCTACTCTTACATCCTCCTAATTATAATAGGATTTTAATTTAACAATGACAAAAATCTTCATATTTGTTGATGTTGGTGTTTGAGAGTGCTTACACATTTCAATTAATCAGTGTGATGCCTCACTTCTGTTTTAAAGGTCAAAAAAAAATCTCTGCTCACGGAAATTAGACTAATAAACAGACAATTAATTCAGAAGAAATACTGCATGAACCCAAGGCTTGGTTGTTCCCTGCTCTGTGCCTTTGCCCAGCCCTCAGCTCATTTTGTCAAAAGTCTACTCCCACCTTCCCCATTTACAAAGGTGGAATACACCGCTGCCTGTGAAAGTCAGCAATTATTGGCCTGCAGCTTCTGTACTGTTGCACCAATACAGCAGAGGCCTGCTGTTTTGTTTTCATTTATTAAAGTATTATTCATTTGTTCAACTTTATGCAGAAAGTTTAAGGGTGCCTTTTCAGAGATTAGAAATGCAACAAAATGAATACCCAAATATAAAGTGTAGTAGTAGTAGTACAGTTCAGAAACTTACCACCAGCAAACGAGGCAACCCAACAGCTAAAATCCTCTTTTTTTCCATTAATTTCCTAATCTCTCTGCTTCTTCTTCTTAAGAAATCTAATAAATAAAGATGCAGTATATCTTTGAATCAATAGTTTCAGACTGCTTTGAACCAATAAAACTTCTGGGCCCATTGCATAAATCTTGAACATGCCACTGTAGGAAGATCCACTGAGCAGGTTAACCAAGCACCCAACAAAGCAACACATGTTGCTTATAATGCTCATACAGGAGTAAAAATTATCCACAGAAAGAAAAGGAGCACAACGAAGAAGTACACATTGGTGATGTGCAGAACCGTACCTTTAACAGGTTCTGGGAAAGGAATGGGAACAAAAGAAGATTAAAGCTTTTGGGTTGCCTTATTTGCTGCTGGTAGATTTCTGAGCTGTGCTACAGTGGGCACGACACCATTGTAACTGGGTGTTGGTACACAACATTGAGCACTGAAACACAAGCACTGGTTGAATCAGATTTCTGTCAGCTTCTATAGGATTAATGAACAAAACATGGTGCTACTAGTGAAATGAACTCAGAACGCAGGAGAATGGAGTAGCTAAATGCTCTACCAGAACTGAAATTCTAAAGAAAAGGGAATGACAACTGAAGAAAGTTCAATTGGTATTTCACTCTATCTGCAAACTTCAGGTGCCAGCAAAAAAGAAGACAATCAGAAAGTAGCCTTATTTGAGAAATTTGAGAAGGATTGTTTTCAAACAGAGACTACAAAAAGGAGGAAAATAATGAATAGTGTGCGATTGTTCTAAAACTAAGAAGTAAGATTTTTTTATGGTATCTTTTATTTAACCTATGTATGATAATTGTGATGCATCTTCAGTTTAGGACACTGAAGAAAGGTATATTGTCCCTGAAAGCTTTTCCAACATGTCATCCAAGTATACAGTCTATTCAGTAAAAAGGTGTGATAAAAAACCCTTGCCTCTTGCATATTTATCTAACCATCACAACTACATCAGCACTCCAATCTTACTAAGGCTGAAAGCCATTATTGAAATGTGGCAGGGAAGGAAGGGTGTTAATTGAGTCCCTAATAAAAGTCCAGACCATAACTGGGATCTGGGCATACAGTGACTATTGGGAGATCCATAATTAATCTTGACAAAACAATTACAATTCGCTAAATAAAAGAAATTACCCAGTCCACAATATAGCTTATGGAAGGTGGATAATAGGAATCTAAAACAGTGCACAACGAGAGACTTGTGGTAGAAGGGAACATGATGATCCCCAATATTAGGGAAAAGATTTGAAAAGTGCTGTGGATTATATCACCTCACAAGATTGCAAACACCAACTGTGTGTGCACAACAATATAGTCTGCTGAAGAAATCTCTCTCAAGAGTAATGGACAGAATTGCAGCAGAAGATAAACAGATTTTCAGCCTGAGGCCAGTCAAAAGGAGCATTTAGAAATCTTGAAGTGGACCCAAATTCACAAGCCAGCATGATACCAGAAATAGTGACACTGGTACAGAAAGAAAAGCATTGGGAGTTCAACTAGAAACTTTTCTGACATGACTGAAACACAAGAGGCTAAATGCACAGTAGATTAATTCTACTGTGCATTAACGTGTCATGGCTAGGGATTCTGATTTTGTCTGATAAAAAAACCTCCACTTTTCAGTTTAAAAGAAGCAACCCAAAAGCCACATTTTTCTGTGATTTAAATAAAACACCACTAGTGGTGTTTCATTTTAATCACAGAAAAATGTGGCTTTTGGGTTACTTTTTAAAATCAAAATATTGGGGATTTCTTTTTATCAGACAACACTAGGATCCCTGGTCATGGCAAAAGCCATGCTATTGTGCTAATTCTCAGTGGAAATAGTCTACTCCACATTAATGTCACTTAAAGGGCATGTGTCATTGCTACTGCACAGTAATGCAGCTGTTATTACCTGCAATTATTGCAGGTACTAAACTGTAGCAAACACCCCATTTTTGGGGTTTGTTGTTTTTTTAATACACTCCCTCCCCTTCCCCTAACCATTTCTGACTTTCTCTCTGCCCTCTCTATCCCTTAAAAGTGATTACAAGTAGTACTAGGTATGCTAAGCTAAGTTCTTGTATGCTATTATTGTAATAAGTCCCTTTTTATATTGTAAATAGTGTTCTGTTATGTTTGTATTGATTTTTACTGTACCATTTTGTGTGTCAGGTTCCCATCTTGTTCCCATCTTGTCTCCATGCCCTGTTGTGTAAGTATGTTGTAACCTATGACTCATACCTACCCCTCCTATGTAACTTGGTTCCTGAATGAATGGGGATGAATGAGGTTGCTTGAGAGACAATGGCAGTAGGTCTAAAAATAGCTCCCTCTGAATGACCGAACCATCAACTCGATGACCCAACCATCACCCTGCATTGACCCTCCCTGGCTCAAGATTTGGAAGACAAAGACTGCTGCAGAAATCAGTCAACCCACCATCACAGACACCTGAAACTGCATGTCCTTACCTAGGAGTGCACATGCTCAGTACACCAGGGGCTGACCCTTGCCTGGGCATGCCCCTGCCACTAGGGTCATAGGTAGTCTGCCCCATAAAAAGGGGCAGTGAAGACAGACCCAATGGGACGCCCTTTCCATCTGGACCAGCACCACACCACACCACCTATCCACCCAGAGGCCCTGCCAGCAAACCCCTCTGGACAACATCTGATGCCCAAAGACCCTGACTGGCCATCAAGGACCCCCTTCCAACCTGTATAGGTAGCTATCACCCCCACCCTCTCTTCAACCAAGGACTTGGACTCTGTTTTTCTTCCCTACCTGGATTCCAACCTTTCCACTGAGTCTCTTTCTCCTGCTACCATTGTGTGTGTGTGTGTGTGTGTGTGTGTGTGTGTGTATGAACCAATAACTTCATGGGGCTGTGTAGTGTGTTTTCCATTTAATAAATGTATTATTTTGAAACCCTAATTTGGGTTTTTGTCTGTTTCCTCCTTGCCACCACTTATCTGCCCTCTGATCTCCCAGCTTTCTGCCTCAGTTTCCAGCCCCAAGCTCCCAGCCTTTCTCTCTCTTTCCTGGCTGTCTCCTCCTTGCCACTGGGCTTTTCCCTTTGCACCAGTGACCTCGAGTAACCCTGGGGCCATTTGATCTTATGTAACCCCAGCTCCCCTCCAGTTTGTTGGTTTTAATCCTGGCCCCAGCAACTTTCACTCCTGGCACATTCACTGTCATTTTAACCCCCATCCATCTCCCTCCTTCCCCTCCTTCTGGAAATCTTTGACCCTTGATTCCCCCTCCCATAGTCACCAAGCACCCTAGGTATCCCAAGTACCCTAAGCACACACAGACACCCCACACCAACCAAGTTAGGAACTCATCTGTATGTATGTGTAGGTATGTGGTATATGTGTGAACTGGCATATATCTATCTATCTATAGATGGTAATTTGTAGTGTGTGGGTGCATATGCCTAGTCTGTGTATGCATCTAATTGACTTTTGTGTGTGTACATGCAATTGTACATCACACCCTCCTGTCTAACAGCATGATATTGAAATTCTGATCATTGGCCTAACCCCACAGGGCAACAAAACTTAACACTCAGTAATCACAGCACATTAATTCCCATGTAGATGTGCCCAAGAAGAATGACAAAAGACCAACGTAGCTACATAAGGTGCTTCTTGGAAGCCTCAAAATCAAAATGAACACCTATAGACAACTAAAGGAAGGGTGAGTCAGTAAGGAGGCATACCAAGAAATGGCAGGAACTTGCATAGAGAAAATCAGGAAAGCAAAGAAAAAATATTAATTACATCTGGAAAGGAAAGCTAAGAACAAGAATGGGATCTATCAATACATTGGTCAGAAAAGACAGGCCAAGGAAGCTGTGAGTCCACTGTTTAATTGCCGGGGTGAGTTATTAACAGAAGATGAAAAGTGGCAGAGACTCTATTGCTTCAATTTTCAGCATAACTAAACCAACAAACAAACTGCAACCAGACAGCTAGAAAAGTGATCTAGACAAAAGGGAATACTGAGGGTCACAATAACTAAAGCAAGTGTCAGAGAGCTATAGAGTAGTTTGAATTAATTTAAGTTAGCAGGGCCTGATGAACTTCATTTCAAGGTGTTCAAAGAACTGGAAGAAGGGATATAAAGCAGAAATAAAGCAGCAATAACATTTACAGAATGATGTGAGATGGTCTAGTTAA